>NC_091216.1:7054040-7061540 GCF_040958095.1 Procambarus clarkii
TACCTCCAACAGTGAAAAGAAATGTACGAAAGATTGAGAAAATTCGTGTTAGAATTATTAATCTTACTTTTTTGGTCATATTTAATAATATATATATATATATATATATATATATATATATATATATATATATATATATATATATATATATATATATATATATATATATATATATATATATATATATATATATATATATATATATATATATATATATATATATATATATATATATATATATATATATTATTAAATATGACCGAAAAAGTAAGATTAATAATTCTAACACGAATTTTCTCAATCTTTCGTACATTACGCTTCACTGTTGGAGGTAAATCAAAAATCACTTCTCCAAAATTCATTTTTATTTCTAGTCTGACGCGACACGGGCGCGTTTCGTAAAACTTATTACATTTTCAAAGACTTCACAAATACACAACTGATTAGAACGTATCTCTGATTTTATATCTACATTTGAGTGAGGTGGGAGGGGTGATGTGGCACAAGACAGAACAAGAGGGGATATTAATAGGGTATTAAAAGTATCAACACAAGACAGAACAGAAACAATGGGTATTGAATAGAAGTGTTTGTAGAAAGCCTATTGGTCCATATTTCTTGATGCTTCTATATTGGAGCGGAGTCTTGAGGTGGGTAGAATATAGTTGTGCAATAATTGGCTGTTGATTGCTGGTGTTGACTTCTTGATGTGTAGTGCCTCGCAAACGTCAAGCCGCCTGCTATCGCTGTATCTATCGATGATTTCTGTGTTGTTTACTAGGATTTCTCTGGCGATGGTTTGGTTGTGAGAAGAGATTATATGTTCCTTAATGGAGCCCTGTTGCTTATGCATCGTTAAACGCCTGGAAAGAGATGTTGTTGTCTTGCCTATATACTGGGTTTTTTGGAGCTTACAGTCCCCAAGAAGGCATTTGAAGGCATAGACGACGTTAGTCTCTTTTAAAGCGTTCTGTTTTGTGTCTGGAGAGTTTCTCATGAGTAGGCTGGCCGTTTTTCTGGTTTTATAGTAAATCGTCAGTTGTATCCTCTGATTTTTGTCTGTAGGGATAACGTTTCTATTAACAATATCTTTCAGGACCCTTTCCTCCGTTTTATTAGCTGTGGAAAAGAAGTTCCTGTAAAATAGTCTAATAGGGGGTATAGGTGTTGTGTTAGTTGTCTCTTCAGAGGTTGCATGGCGTTTCACTTTCCTTCTTATGATGTCTTCGACGAAACCATTGGAGAAGCCGTTGTTGACTAGGACCTGCCTTACCCTACAGAGTTCTTCGTCGACTTGCTTCCATTCTGAGCTGTGGCTGAGAGCACGGTCGACATATGCGTTAACAACACTCCTCTTGTACCTGTCTGGGCAGTCGCTGTTGGCATTTAGGCACATTCCTATGCTCGTTTCCTTAGTGTAGACTTCAGTGAGGAAACCTCCGCTCTTTTCCATGACTGTTACATCTAGAAAGGGCAGCTTCCCATCCTTTTCCATCTCGTAAGTGAAACGCAGCACGGAACTCTGCTCAAATGCCTCCTTCAGCTCCTGCAGATGTCTGACATCAGGTACCTGTGTAAAAATGTCGTCAACATACCTGCAGTATATGGCCGGTTTCAAGTTCATGTCGACTAAGACTTTTTGCTCGATGGTACCCATGTAGAAGTTTGCAAACAGGACACCTAGGGGAGAACCCATGGCGACCCCATCTACTTGCTTATACATGTGCCCATCCGGGCTCAAGAAGGGTGCCTCTTTAGTACAAGCTTGGAGTAGTTTCCTCAGAATATTTTCTGGTATGTCAAGAGTAGTACAGGCTGGATCACGATACACTCTGTCGGCTATCATCCCGATTGTCTCGTCCACAGGTACGTTGGTAAACAGCGATTCTACGTCCAACGAGGCTCTTATCCCTGTGGCCCGTGTGCCCCGCAGTAAGTCAACAAATTCCTTTGGAGACTTCAGGCTGAAGGCGCAGGGAACATAAGGAGTCAGCAGGCCGTTGAGTCGCTTCGCCAGTCTGTACGTGGGTGTGGGTATCTGGCTAATGATTGGCCGAAATGGGTTTCCAGGCTTGTGTGTCTTGTGTTTGTCGAAGGCATCATAAGAAGGAAAGTGAAACGCCATGCAACCTCTGAAGAGACAACTAACACAACACCTATACCCCCTATTAGACTATTTTACAGGAACTTCTTTTCCACAGCTCATAAAACGGAAGAAAGGGTCCTGAAAGATATTGTTAATAGGAACGTTATCCCTACAGACAAAAATCAGAAGATACAATTGACGATTTACTATAAAACCAAGAAAACGGCCAACCTACTCATGAGAAACTCTCCAGACACAAAGCAGAACGCTTTAAAAGAGACCAATGTCGTCTATGCCTTCAAATGCCCACTTGGGGACTGTAAGCCTCAAAGAATTCAGTATATACGCAAGACAACAACATCTTTTTCCAGGCGATTACGATGCATAAGCAACAGGGCTCCATTAAGGAACATATAATCTCTTCCCACAACCAGACCATCACCAGAGAAGTCTTAACAAAAAACATGGAAATCATCGATAGATACAGCGATAGCAGGCGGCTTGACATCTGTGAGGCACTACACATTAAGAAGTCGACACCAGCAATCAACAGCTCAATTAATGCACAACTATATTCTACCCACTTCAAGACTCCGCACCAATATAGAAGCATCAAGAAATATGGGCCAATAGGCCCTCTGCAGTTACTTCCATTCTTACCTTCAGTTTACCCAATTAATACCCAATGTTTCGTGTTCTGTCCTGTGTTGAAAGTTTTGTTCACCTCATCCAAAACTTTTGTAATATATCACCTCACCCAAAATGCGGGTATAAAATAAAATGAAAGCTGTTTAAATCATTGCATAGTAAGAACTCTGTTTAGTGTTTGCAGGTTATAGTTGTGTGTGTGTAAACTAAAAGTCTTTGAAAATGTAATAAGTTATTACGAAACGCGTTCAAGTGACACGTCAGACTAGAAATAAAAATGAATTTTGGAGAATTGATTTTTCAATTACCATCAACAGTGAAAAAAATAAGAAATATTGAGAAAATTCGTGTTAGAATTATTAATCTTACTTTTTCGGTCATATTTAATAATATATGTCTACAGGAAACACTGCTACCAAAATATATTAATATATGTATATATATATATATATATATATATATATATATATATATATATATATATATATATATATATATTAATAATTCTAACACGAATTTTCTCAATCTTTCGTACATTACGCTTCACTGTTGGAGGTAAATCAAAAATCACTTCTCCAAAATTCATTTTTATTTCTAGTCTGACGCGACACGGGCGCGTTTCGTAAAACTTATTACATTTTCAAAGACTTCACAAATACACAACTGATTAGAACTTACGTCTCTCTGATATTATATCTACATTTGAGTGAGGTGGGAAGGATGATGTGGCATTAACACAAGACAGAACAGGGGATATTAATAGGGTATTAAAAGTATCAACACAAGACAGAACAGAAACAATGGGTATTGAATAGAAGTGTTTGTAGAAAGCCTATTGGTCCATATTTCTTGATGCTTCTATATTGGAGCGGAGTCTTGAGGTGGGTAGAATATAGTTGTGCAATAATTGGCTGTTGATTGCTGGTGTTGACTTCTTGATGTGTAGTGCCTCGCAAACGTCAAGCCGCCTGCTATCGCTGTATCTATCGATGATTTCTGTGTTGTTTACTAGGATTTCTCTGGCGATGGTTTGGTTATGGGAAGAGATTATATGTTCCTTAATGGAGCCCTGTTGCTTATGCATCGTTAAACGCCTAGAAAGAGATGTTGTTGTCTTGCCTATATACTGGGTTTTTTGGAGCTTACAGTCCCCAAGTGGGCATTTGAAGGCATAGACGACGTTAGTCTCTTTTAAAGCGTTCTGTTTTGTGTCTGGAGAGTTTCTCATGAGTAGGCTGGCCGTTTTTCTGGTTTTATAGTAAATCGTCAGTTGTATCCTCTGATTTTTGTCTGTAGGGATAACGTTTCTATTAACAATATCTTTCAGGACCCTTTCCTCCGTTTTATGAGCTGTGGAAAAGAAGTTCCTGTAAAATAGTCTAATAGGGGGTATAGGTGTTGTGTTAGTTGTCTCTTCAGAGGTTGCATGGCTTTTCACTTTCCTTCTTATGATGTCTTCGATGAAACCTTTGGAGAAGCCGTTATTGACTAGAACCTGCCTTACCCTACAGAGTTCTTCGTCGACTTGCTTCCATTCTGAGCTGTGGCTGAGAGCACGGTCGACGTATGCGTTAACAACACTCCTCTTGTACCTGTCGGGGCAGTCGCTGTTGGCATTTAGGCACATTCCTATGTTTGTTTCCTTAGTGTAGACTGCAGTGTGGAAACCTCCGCCCTTTTCCATGACTGTTACATCTAGAAAAGGCAGCTTCCCATCCTTTTCCATCTCGTAAGTGAAACGCAGCACGGAACTCTGCTCAAATGCCTCCTTCAGCTCCTGCAGATGTCTGACATCAGGTACCTGTGTAAAAATGTCGTCAACATACCTGCAGTATATGGCCGGTTTCAAGTTCATGTCGACTAAGACTTTTTGCTCGATGGTACCCATGTAGAAGTTTGCAAACAGGACACCTAGGGGAGAACCCATGGCGACCCCATCTACTTGCTTATACATGTGCCCATCCGGGCTCAAGAAGGGTGCCTCTTTAGTACAAGCTTGGAGTAGTTTCCTCAGAATACTTTCTGGCATGTCAAGAGGAGTACAGGCTGGATCACGATACACTCTGTCGGCTATCATTCCGATTGTCTCGTCCACAGGTACGTTGGTAAACAGCGATTCTACGTCCAACGAGGCTCTTATCCCTGTGGCCCGTGTGCCTCGCAGTAAGTCCACAAATTCCTTTGGAGACTTCAGGCTGAAGGCGCAAGGAACATAAGGAGTCAGCAGGCCGTTGAGTCGCTTCGCCAGTCTGTACGTGGGTGTGGGTATCTGGCTAATGATTGGCCGAAGTGGGTTTCCAGGCTTGTGCGTCTTGACATTTCCATACGCATATCCAGGTTTATATTCCCCAATGATCTTTGGCAGGTGGAGTCCGGATTTCTTGGCGTTCACAGTTTCGATCAGTTTGTTGACCTTTGCTTTTAATTCGGCTGTAGTGTCCTTCGTTACCCTTTGGAACTTAGTTTGGTCAGAGAGTATGATGTTCATTTTCGCCAGATATTCGTCTTTTTTAAGAATGACATATATTGGCGACTTGTCACCTCTCCTGACAACTATCTCCTTGTTCTCACGAAGGCTTTTAGCTGCCGCTTTAGGAGGCATTTGAGCAGAGTTCCGTGCTGCGTTTCACTTACGAGACGGAAAAGGATGGGAAGCTGCCTTTTCTAGATGTAACAGTCATGGAAAAGGGCGGAGGTTTCCACACTGCAGTCTACACTAAGGAAACAAACATAGGAATGTGCCTAAATGCCAACAGCGACTGCCCCGACAGGTACAAGAGGAGTGTTGTTAACGCATACGTCGACCGTGCTCTCAGCCACAGCTCAGAATGGAAGCAAGTCGACGAAGAACTCTGTAGGGTAAGGCAGGTTCTAGTCAATAACGGCTTCTCCAATGGTTTCATCGAAGACATCATAAGAAGGAAAGTGAAAAGCCATGCAACCTCTGAAGAGACAACTAACACAACACCTATACCCCCTATTAGACTATTTTACAGGAACTTCTTTTCCACAGCTCATAAAACGGAGGAAAGGGTCCTGAAAGATATTGTTAATAGAAACGTTATCCCTACAGACAAAAATCAGAGGATACAACTGACGATTTACTATAAAACCAGAAAAACGGCCAGCCTACTCATGAGAAACTCTCCAGACACAAAACAGAACGCTTTAAAAGAGACTAACGTCGTCTATGCCTTCAAATGCCCACTTGGGGACTGTAAGCTCCAAAAAACCCAGTATATAGGCAAGACAACAACATCTCTTTCTAGGCGTTTAACGATGCATAAGCAACAGGGCTCCATTAAGGAACATATAATCTCTTCCCATAACCAAACCATCGCCAGAGAAATCCTAGTAAACAACACAGAAATCATCGATAGATACAGCGATAGCAGGCGGCTTGACGTTTGCGAGGCACTACACATCAAGAAGTCAACACCAGCAATCAACAGCCAATTATTGCACAACTATATTCTACCCACCTCAAGACTCCGCTCCAATATAGAAGCATCAAGAAATATGGACCAATAGGCTTTCTACAAACACTTCTATTCAATACCCATTGTTTCTGTTCTGTCTTGTGTTGATACTTTTAATACCCTATTAATATCCCCTGTTCTGTCTTGTGTTAATGCCACATCATCCTTCCCACCTCACTCAAATGTAGATATAATATCAGAGAGACGTAAGTTCTAATCAGTTGTGTATTTGTGAAGTCTTTGAAAATGTAATAAGTTTTACGAAACGCGCCCGTGTCGCGTCAGACTAGAAATAAAAATGAATTTTGGAGAAGTGATTTTTGATTTACCTCCAACAGTGAAGCGTAATGTACGAAAGATTGAGAAAATTCGTGTTAGAATTATTAATCTTACTTTTTCGGTCATATTTAATAATATATGTCTACAGGAAAGACTGCTACCAAAATATACTAATATATATGTATATATATATATATATATATATATATATATATATATATATATATATATATATATATATATATATATATATATATATATATATTCTTACGAAATGTATATATATATATATATATATATATATATAAATATATATATATATATATATATATATATATATCCTTACGAAATGTTTCAGGCAAACAAGCCTGAAACCATTCAGGCTTGTTCGCATATATATATATATATATATATATATATATATATATATATATATATATATATATATATATATATATATAATATTTATTTATATATATATATATATATATATATATATATATATATATATATATATATATATATATATATATATATATATATATATATATATATATATGGATTAAGTGGATTAAGGCGTCTTGTACATACCAGTTGCGTTGCTTCTGGAAGTATGGGTTCGAGTCACTTCTGGGGTGTGAGTTTTCAGTTGCATATTGTCCTGGGGACCATTCAGGCTTGTTCGCATTTGTGTTCCTCACGTGTGCCCCAAAGAATGAGGTGATTTGGTAAAATGCTATGCCCAAGATTACTATCCGAGTGCCGGCGGTGGGGTGGTTCAAATAGCCTCGGCTATCACCTCATTTTGTCCGGTCGTGATGGTCAAGTGGATTAAGGCGTCTTGTACATACCAGTTGCGTTGCTTCTGGGAGTATGGGTTCGAGTCACTTCTGGGGTGTGAGTTTTCAGTTGCATATTGTCCTGGGGACCATTCAGGCTTGTTCGCATTTGTGTTCCTCACGTGTGCCCCAAAGAATGAGGTGATTTGGTAAAATGCTATGCCCAAGA
>NC_091216.1:7069040-7207204 GCF_040958095.1 Procambarus clarkii
TATTCCCATCACTGAAAAATAAGAACAGCTAAAAAAATGAAATGAAAAAAATAAAAAAATAAACTATACTCATGAAATGAACAGTATGGTAAACAACACAGCTCAATTTCAATGCAATGTCACACAAAATTATTAAATCGAAATGAAAATAAATTGAAATCTATGAAAATTCAAATTATCAATACAATCGGAAATATTGAAATAATATCGCAACATAATATAGTGTGGGCTGCTCTTACGTGCAACAGACGGTGCTGTTTTTCAAAAAAGGCATGGTTTTACCTGTCACAAGTGTGGCATCTATACTTATACTCACGAAATGAACGGTATGGTAAACAACATAGCTCAATTGCAATGCAATGTCACAATAACATTTAATAACAATAATAACAATAACATTTAAATATACTTTAAGATATAATCTAGAAGAAAATAAGAACATTGAAACGGTTCATGAACTCGATTTCAATAAAGGACACTATGGGGAACTTTGAAAAACAGTTAATGAGTATAATTAGACAGACTTGTTGCTAGGCAGAGGAGTAAATAATGAGATATATGGCAAATTTTGCAAAATATACGGCACACAAACATTCATACCCAAACAAAGCAAAATGCTAGGTAAGAACAAAGCAGTTGGCCCGTAGGGGAAAGGAGATACCCACAAGACTGGAATACAAGTCATTAACAAGCACACAAGTACTACACTACACAACAACCGCACTACTACCAGAACTGGACGAATCACTACCAAAACAACACATTGCACATCACTACCAAAACAACACAACACAACACAAGCATTGGCAAAGAATTATAGACCAGTTGCACTAACATCCCACATAATAAAATTATTTGAGAGTGATCAGGAGTCAGATTACTAGTTTTATAGAGACCAATGACCTCCACAATCCAGGCCAACAAGGATTTAGAGCAGTTTCTATGATCGAGCCACTGAGATCTATAAAGAATTCTGATCAAGAAAGAGATCTAGGGGTGGTTTTAGATAGAAAACTATAACCTGAGGATCATATTAAGAACATTCTGCGAGGGGCCTATGCTACACTTTTTAACTTTAGAATTGCTTTTAAATACATAGGTCAAAAAGTTTTAAAAGTTTTTTAAACCTCTCGTGTATCATGAGTGTGTTAAAGCATCAGATGGTGCATTCAGATGATGAATATTACCTAGTTCCTTCATCTGGGAAGAATGAACACATATTGGTGCATTCGGATGATAAAAACTAACTACTGTAGTTTAATTGATCAACAGACTGTATATCATATGCAGACTGTATGTGGATCTGCGGGCCACTCCAAACAACAGCCTGGTGGACCAAGCTCCACCAGGGCTAAAGCACAAAGTGATATAGATGTGATAGAGAAACTAGGTCAAATGGAGGAGTAGGTCTGTATATTAAACAGCACCTGACGTGCACAGAGCTACTAAACTCAATGTGGTGGTAGAGTGGTGGGGGGGGGGGAAACATTGCAGAAAAAAACAAAAATACAATTTGGTCAACAAAACAGCATTGTTTAAAATAGAAGACATGGGTTGTCATTTTGGGGGTAAGGTAGGTTACATTGAGTTAATTAGTTAGTACTTAGTTTTTATCTTAAACTGGTTGGGAGAGGTACAGTGTTGCTGTGCTGGTGAAAGAACACCTAAAGGTAAATTAAATAATGATTGCGAATCCACAAGAAGTTGACATAATATCGCTAGAGATCTGCAATCAGGATGATAAACTTTCCTTAAAGAATTTGACAAACACTTGCTGATAGGACATGAAGTAAATGAAATGTATGTCAAGTTTTGTGAAATATATGATAAAAGCACAACAAAATTTGTACCAAAGGAGAGATGCAGAACTAGGAAAAGGGGTTTGTTCAACAGAAATTGCGAGAGGGCCTGAGACCCAAACACACACAAATGGAATCAATATATAGCAAGAGGCCAAACCCCCAAACATACAAGCGATGCAAAGATGCGAGAAACAGCAGCAGCATTAAGGAGAGGGACTTAAGGACCATAAATAAAGTGTGAAAATAAACTCGAGTAAATTTTTTTAACTACTCTCGACAGTGAAGAAAAACAAATATTCAGACGATTTGTGTTAGAATCATTAATCTTACACTTTCGGTCATATTCAACAACACAAATACATACACACACATTCCTGTTGCTGTAGCAAGTGAAGAATTACACACACAGATCACAATAACATGATGCATCAAATGAACAAATCCACAAGGGCCGTGACGAGGATTCGAACCTGCGTCCGGGAGCATCCCAGACACTGCCTTAATCGACTGAGCTACAACAGGGTAAAAGGGTTGAAACCGAAGTTCTACTGAACTTACTGGATCCCATAGCCTCTCCGAGGCACAAACCAGGCTTTTACACAACCCCCCCCCCCCCCTGCACCCGAGCTATGTCAACAGGCCGTTCTCCCTCTTCGCCCTTCCGAATGCACCATATCAGTAAATTTTTTAATAATCTTTTAAAAATAGTAAATGCCACTATTTTTGCAAAATTATTACGAGATCTATTATTCTATAGAATAATGCATATAAATGCATATATGCATATAAATACAAAACATAAATACAAAACAAGTAAATGTAAATAATTTTACCTTGCACCTAGATCCACCAAGCCTGTATGGCGCGCGTTTCAGTACTTCGGAAATCTAGAACTATCTTGAATCTCTAATCTGCAATGAAACAATACATATTATTGCTCTTACCAAAACATGGATGAATGTAGAAAATACAGAACTATTAGCTGAATATCAAATAAATGGATTTAATCTATTTCACACAGATAGATATATTACACCGTGTATATTAGGTAATACCTAACATACACGCCTCCACACACACTACATTTGAAATGTAGTCTCAAAAAGACTACATTTCAACAGCAAAGATTACTCCATAAAAAAATAATTAAATTATTGACCAACATGAGAGAGGGTTAGCCAACATGAGAGGGTTGTGTTGATTGCCTGAAAATATTTAAATTGTGTAATGTATTGAATGGCATTTTTCAAGTTACAACATTTTTTAAATTACTGAACTAGGTTCTAGGCTTTGCTAGGCTTAATTCAATTATTACAGATAAGCCTAACCTAGCCTAGAACCCAGTGGGTTTTCTTCCTATTGGGGAGTGTTGTACATGCCTCGCCTCCACATACACACTAGCACAGCCAGGCCTCGCCTCCACATACACACTAGCACAGCCAGGCCTCGCCTCCACATACACACTAGCACAGCCAGGCCTCGCCGCCACATACACCAGCACTGCCAGGCCTCGCCTCCACATACACCAGCACTGCCAGGCCTCGCCTCCACATACACACTAGCACAGCCAGGCCTCGCCTCCACATACACACTAGCACAGCCAGGCCTCGCCTCCACATACACCAGCACTGCCAGGCCTCGCCTCCACATACACACTAGCACAGCCAGGCCTCGCCTCCACATACACACTAGCACAGCCAGGCCTCGCCTCCACATACACACTAGCACAGCCAGGCCTCGCCTCCACATACACACTAGCACAGCCAGGCCTCGCCTCCACATACACACTAGCACAGCCAGGCCTCGCCTCCACATACACACTAGCACAGCCAGGCCTCGCCTCCACATACACACTAGCACAGCCAGGCCTCGCCTCCACATACACACTAGCACAGCCAGGCCTCGCCTCCACATACACACTAGCACAGCCAGGCCTCGCCTCCACATACACCAGCACAGCTAGGCCTCGCCTCCACATACACACTAGCACAGCCAGGCCTCGCCTCCACATACACACTAGCACAGCCAGGCCTCGCCTCCACATACACACTAGCACAGCCAGGCCTCGCCTCCACATACACACTAGCACAGCCAGGCCTCGCCTCCACATACACCAGCACTGCCAGGCCTCGCCTCCACATACACCAGCACTGCCAGGCCTCGCCTCCACATACTCACCAGCACAGCCAGGCCTCGCCTCCACATACACCAGCACTGCCAGGCCTCGCCTCGCCTCCACATACACCAGCACTGCCAGGCCTCGCCTCCACATTTAAACCAACCAAGCCCACAAATATTAACATGGACCAGCATTACACCGTCTAACATACTCTGTCAGATGTAACAACTAAATTTGTGAATTCAAGACCAAATCTATTGTATAACACAGTGTTAGTACGAGAAAAACATTACTTACATTCGAAGCCGTGTTTTAAAATGGCGGCGGTCTTGTACTGACGCTCCAAACTGTGTGTTCGTTTGCGTATGATGAACGTGTGACAATTTACTACAACAATTATTTAATTATTCTTATTCTTTATTTTAATATTTTTAGGGTACATGAAATTTCAAACTTATTTGCACACAATAATATAATTGCATTGTCATAACCTTTATATATTACGGAAAATACGATGACATGAACGAAGTCAAAGTGAAGTTGAAGTCAAAGTCATTCGCCGAACGTATTAGTCATTTTTTTTCTCCCAAACGATAGGGGTAACAAATCCACAGAGAATATAAGTGTACAGTAAAGTCAATTTTATTCAGGAAAGTACATACATAGTTGATTTACAAACATAATGTTGGATTTATAGATAGAGCTAGTGCATACAATACCTAAAGCCACTATAGTAGGCATATAGCATTTCAGGCAACCGGGCAGTATATATGGACCCCTTACTCAAATCTCTGAATATGTTAGATATTAAGTCCCTGCACATACTCTCATGTGTATTTTATATATATAAAACGCTGCACTGTAATGTCAATCCTGACCTTAAAAGCTTCCTAGAAGGTTGTAACAGATCCCATGAGCACCACACCAGAAACAAATACCTATTTGATATTCCAAGAGTACGACTTAGTCAAACTAGAAATGCTTTACAAATCAAGAGACCTCGAATGTGGAATGACCTTCCCAATTATGTTAAAAACTGTACCTCTCCCAACCAGTTTAAGATAAATAAAGATAAATTTATAAGTTAAGAAAAATTCCACAAATCAACAACCCTGTTACTGACCCTGTATTTACCCAAGTCTTTCCTAAATCTAAACTTATCCAATTTATACCCATTGTTTCGTGTTCTATCTTGTGTTGACAATTTTAATACCCTATTAATATCCCCTTTGTTATATCTATTCAGGAAATTGTGGTTGATCTCGAACCCATTGATAATGTGACGACTTATACAGAATTTTGTAACTATATCATCAAGATTGTAACCAGCTTAGCTAAATGTAGTGTGGGGTTCAGTCCCTAAGCCCATATATGTGCCTCTCTAACCATTTAGGTTACAGGGCAAAAACATAAAAACAAAGGTAACTGCAGAAGGCCTATTGGCCCATACCAGGCAGCTCCTATCTATAACAGATAAACACTAAGTACTACCTAATTAACTCAATGTAACCTACCAACCTAACCCCCTATCCACCGCTGCCCACTGGATGGGGGGCGGTGTGCAGGACAAACATATAAATTTTGATACTAGCTCTCCACATATGTCAGTTGCTTAACACTTTAGTGTGCGCGGCGTTCTGGGCGCTCAAGCGTAAACACAAAAAAGTTTATAATCTTTTCACGCTCCTAACCTCAATTCTCAAGCTACGTTTTTCATTTTGGTATCAATGCGTTGGCAATAAAATTCTCTACAAGATCATATGCATAAAATGTCACCGAAGCATTTGGTATCCCACCACGAAGTAAATAAACACGAAGATGACTCGCCGTGACACCCAAACAGGAAGTAAATGTTCATACTCTTTCGTTTGTTGCCAGCCTCACAGTCATCCTACAGCGCTCATTTTGATATCACTGAACTCGCAATAAAATTCCCCACCCAGACATATGCCTATCAATGTCTAATTATGGTATCGGGTGACCCGCACGAGTGTGGGAACTGGGCGAAGCGTTAGCCGTGATTTCAGCAGGGACGACACTGTTGGGATGCAGTGCTTTGAATGTTTATACTTATTTAACTCTCCTGACATTATTTCTGAAGCTACGTATTTCATTTTTATAGCAATGTGTTCGCAATAGAAAGTTCTATAAGAACATGGGTAGAGTTGGCCAACACAGCGTCAAATAAATTTGCGGCGAATAAAATATTACGCGTGTTTGTACCCGTGAGCGTCAAAAGTTTTTACTTTGCTCATGTTTTTCAAGTTTATACTTGTTTCACACCGTTTTTTTTGTATAGTGTTCGGAATAAAATTCCCTACACAGACATATGCATATCAAATACAATTCCTTGGAATTCACAGCTGTAGAGATGACGGAAAACACACAACCGGAACCCGCTCTTGACACTCCAACTCACACCCGCAACACCCACAAAAAAAGTTTCTCTTGTTTCATGTATACTTACTTTAGTTTTCGTGCTACAGTTCTCATTTAGGTATCAAAATATTCCTAAGAAAATAGACTACAATACTGAAACAATCTAAGACAATTATGTGTACTTACCAAAGCAAAGACGATTGTAGTAAAATAAGTTGAGCATTTTATCTCCACTCCACCTCCTTCAGGTACTGATTCCTGAAGTTGCTCAACAGATGTTCCTAGGTGGAGTGAAGCTGATGTAGGTGGTTATTTCTTGTCCACCCAATACACCCTTTTCCTGTGATAAGTGGTGTAATTACAAGGTATGACGCAAAGTGGAACATCGCATGTCTTGCACGCTATACCAGTTTCCTTCCTGATACCCGACTTTGAACACACTTCACACCTGCGACGTTTGGGGATTTTTACCAGCTCATGTTTCAATTTATAGTTCAGGCGAGTCTCTGCTATAACAACACGTCGCTGTTGTCTCTGGGTTGGCAATAAACTACTGTCTGAATCGTCGCTCTCACTATTGTTTTCAAACACTAATGTGGAATATGAATTATCTTCATCAGATTCAGCTTCAGCACTAGGTGTAGACGTGAAGAGAGGGCGCCTCACACCCGACGGGCCAGGTGTTGACGGGTCAGCAGGAGGATACACAGGACCAGTGTCATGATTTATGTCTGGAGCATGAACTAGATGTGGAGATGGTGTAGTTGTTGCAGGCCACTCTGCCTTGTCAAATTTCAATAAAGACCAAATAGCAACTTCATGGAACTAGAGCAGAGTTAGTTTCCTTCGATCATCTGTGTTGGCCTTGTACAATGCATGTACAATGCATTGAGTAAAGACCAAATAGCAACTTCATGGAACTAGAGCAGAGTTAGTTTCCTTCGATCATCTGTGTTGGCCTTGTACAATGCAACCACAAGTTGACATTGAATGTGAATTAACAATGAGACAAGTAAGATTTATACTAATACATTTATACTAACTCTGTTGAGCGTTGACCATTTATACATCAAATCTGTTGATGTGAGCACTTTAGTTTAGTCTGCCGTTTAAAGAAAAAAAGAGCATATCAATGGTATATCACAGAAAACGAATTTATCATAAACTCATGTATTTGTCTTATCATATTGAACTGCATTCATATTTTTAATATATAACAATATGAATATACAAATTTCTGTAAATCCCCTACCTTGTTGGAATCTGTGGAAATGAATGAGCAAATGTGCTGGCTGAAGGCGCTGAAGGAAACCACATTGGTTTCATTTTGGATACAAATGTCCATGGAGATTCAAAATGGAAACTAATTATATAGTTGAACCTGCAGAGACGAGTTTAAGAATCTGTGTTGAGAGTGATGGACACAGCCTTCACAATTATACTTCAGAGAATGTAAACATCTAAGAGTCATTAGAAATATGTGTAGAATAATAAACCCTACATTGTTTGAGTTAGGGAAAACACCATTTGTGATATATAGATACTATAGCTGTTCCTAAAGATTCACCCTTTTTTGCACCAGCAAGATAACATATAAGATTTTAAGAGTTGACGAATGTTAATATTCTTGTTTGATAAACTGTGAACTTGAGACATAGTTAATAAGAACATATTAACACAACAAAATGTTTTCAGAATCTTTAACACCACTTTCCAGCAACTTATATAATTTATATAAATTATTTTAGAGAATAATACATAAATTATATATTTAAACATGATATAGTGTTTAGTGGAATGTATAAGGAGTCAAATTGTGTTAAAAAGAGCAATTTTTAGAAAATTTGGAAAAATACTTTTTTCTGTTCAAATTATAACTAAATGGATTTTAAAGGTTTCACTCAGCCAATATATATCATTCACAATTTATTAATGAATTTTACAAAAAAACACCATAAATTTTATATTTAAACATGTAAAAACTATTTGTTTTACATTTGGAAGAAAATAATTGTAAAAAACAATTTATAATTAAACCTTTGTGTTTGGATTTTTTGAGTAAAAGTTTCTCAAAGGCTCTCCTGCACCATTCTCAATGCAAATCATTCCCACACCTATGGGAAGAGATAGGCGAACGTTGTGTAGATGATTTGTGTTTGCTGGGAGTAGGCTGAGAAGTGCGTTCTGGCTACTACCCAGCAAACACAAATCATCTACACAACGTTCGCCTATCTCTTCCCATAGGTGTGGGAATGATTTGCATTGAGAATCGTGCAGGAGAGCCTTTGAGAAACTTTTACTCAAAAAATCCAAACACAAAGGTTTAATTATAAATAGTTTTTCTACAATTATTTTCTTCCAAATGTAAAACAAATAGTTTTTACATGTTTAAATATAAAATTTATGGTGTTTTTTTGTAAAATTCATTAATAAATTGTGAATGATATATATTGGCTGAGTGAAACCTTTAAAATCCATTTAGTTATAATATGAACAGAAAAAAGTAGTTTTCCAAATTTTCTAAAAATCGCTCTTTTTAACACAATTTGACTCCTTATGCATTCCACTAAACACTAATATCATGTTTAAATATATAATTTATGTATTATTCCCTAAGATAATTTATATAAATTATAAAAGTTGCTGGAAAGTGGTGAGAAAGAATCTGAAAACGTTTTGTTGTCTTATATTGGCGTGTTCTTATTAACTAGAGTGAGTAAGAGTGAGCGAGAGTGAGTAAGAGTGACTGAAGGTGAGTGAGAGTGCCAGAGAGTGTGTAAGTGTGAGTAAGAGTGAGTATAAGTAGGAGTGAGTAAGAGTGACAGAGTGAGTAAGAGTGAGAGTAAGGGTGACAGAATGAGTAAGAGTGAGAGTAAAGTGATTGAGAGTAAGGGTGAGTATGAGAGTAGGAGTGATTGAGAGTTAGAGTGAGAGTAAGAGTGATTGAGAGTTAGTGAGAGTAAGAGTGATTGAGAGTAAGAGTGATTGAGAGTAAGAGTGATTGAGAGTAAGAGTGATTGGGAGTAAGAGTGATTGAGAGTAAGAGTGATTGGGAGTAAGAGTGATTGGGAGTAAGAGTGAGAGTAAGAATGAGAATAAGAGTGATTGAGAGTAAGAGTGATTGGGAGTAAGAGTACGAGTAAGAATGAGAGTAGGAGTGATTGAGAGTAGGAGTGATTGGGAGTAGGAGTGATTCGGAGTAAGAGTGATTGAGAGTAAGAGTGATTGAGAGTAAGAGTATGAGAGTAAGAGTGAGAGAGTGAGTATGAATGGGTAAGGGTGACTGAGAGTGAGTAAGAGTGACAGAGTAAGAATGACAGAGTAAGAGTGATAGAGAGTAAGAGTGACAGAGAGTAAGAGTGACAGAGAGTAAGAGTGACAGAGAGTAAGAGTGACAGAGAGTAAGAATGACAGAGAGTAAGAGGGACAGAGAGTAAGAGTGACAGAGTAAGAGTGAGTAAGGATGACTGAGAGAAAGAGTGAGTAATAGTGCGTAAGAGTAATTGAGAGTTAGAGTGAGAGTAAGAGTGATTGAGAGTTAGTGAGAGTAAGAGTGATTGAGAGTAAGAGTGATTGAGAGTAAAAGTGATTGAGAGTAAGAGTGATTGAGAGTAAGAGTGATTGGGAGTAAGAGTGATTGGGAGTAAGAGTGATTGAGAGTAAGAGTGATTGGGAGTAAGAGTGATTGGGAGTAGGAGTAAGAATGAGAATAAGAGTGATTGAGAGTAAGAGTAAGAGTATGAATGAGAGTAAGAGTGATTGAGAGTAAGAGTGATTGAGAGTAAGAGTGATTGAGAGTAAGAGTGATTGAGAGTAAGAGTGATTGGGAGTAAGAGTGATTGAGAGTAAGAGTGATTGGGAGTAAGAGTGATTGGGAGTAGGAGTAAGAATGAGAATAAGAGTGATTGAGAGTAAGAGTGAGTAAGAGTAAGAATGAGAGTAAGAGTGATTGAGAGTAAGAGTGATTGAGAGTAAGAGTGATTGAGAGTAAGAGTGATTGGGAGTAAGAGTGATTGGGAGTAAGAGTAAGAATGGGAATAAGAGTGATTGAGAGTAAGAGTGATTGGGAGTAAGAGTAAGAGTAAGAATGAGAGTAGGAGTGATTGAGAGTAGGAGTGATTGGGAGTAGGAGTGATTGGGAGTAGGAGTGATTGGGAGTAAGAGTGATTGAGAGTAAGAGTAATTGAGAGTAGGAGTAATTGAGAGTAAGAGTATGAGAGTAAGAGTGAGAGAGTGAGTATGAATGGGTAAGGGTGACTGAGAGTGAGTAAGAATGACAGAGTAAGAGTGACAGAGAGTAAGAGTGACAGAGAGTAAGAGTGACAGAGAGTAAGAGTGACAGAGAGTAAGAGTGACAGAGTAAGAGTGACAGAGTAAGAGTGACAGAAAGTAAGAGTGACAGAGAGTAAGAGTGACAGAGAGTAAGAGTGACAGAGAGTAAGAGTGACAGAGAGTAAGAGTGACAGAGTAAGAGTGACAGAGTAAGAGTGACAGAGAGTAAGAGTGACAGAGAGTAAGAGTGACAGAGAGTAAGAGTGACAGAGTAAGAGTGACAGAGAGTAAGAGTGACAGAGAGTAAGAGTGACAGAGAGTAAGAGTGACAGAGTAAGAGTGACAGAGAGTAAGAGTGACAGAGAGTAAGAGTGACAGAGAGTAAGAGTGACAGAGTAAGAGTGACAGAGAGTAAGAGTGACAGAGAGTAAGAGTGACAGAGAGTAAGAGTGACAGAGAGTAAGAGTGACAGAGTAAGAGTGACAGAGAGTAAGAGTGACAGAGAGTAAGAGTGACAGAGAGTAAGAGTGACAGAGTAAGAGTGACAGAGTAAGAGAGTGAGAGTGATTATGAGAGAGTTAAGAGTGTGAGGTGTGAGAGGGTAGCAGGCCAGGGAGGCAGGATGTGTGGTCACAGGCGAGGCTTAGGCCTCGTGATCTCTAATGTTGGTTTTTATATATATGTTGGATTTTTTGTCCTGTTTCAAATTATAATTATTTAGCAGGAATGTAATAAGATATTGCACAGTATTAATGTGACAATAATATATGCATTATTTCCTTGATAATCAAACTTGTTGTTCAAAGATAATATACAATCTTTGAAGGAAACATTTTGAGAGCGCGAGCTGGCAACACTGGGCTGGTGGGTGAGAGAGACATATGGTTAGTTGTACTCAGACCTTCAGTGGTGAAGGGTGTGTCCCAGCTGGCCGCCACCAGCCGCCACCCGCCGCCACCCGACGCCCACCACCAGCTGCCACCCGCCACCACCCACCACCAGCCGCCACCTGCCACCACCCGCCACCACCCACCACAAGCCGCCACCCGCCACCCACCACCAGCCGCCACCCACCACCAGCCGCCACCCACCACCACCCACCACAAGCCGCCACCCGCCACCCACCACCCGCCGCCACCCGCCACCCACCACCAGCCGCCACCCGCCACCCGCCGCCACCCGCCACCAACCACCAGCCGCCACCCGCCACCACCCACCACCAGCCGCCACCTGCCACCACCCACCACCAGCTGCCACCCGCCACCACCCACCACCAGCCGCCACCCGCCACCACCCACCACCAGCCGCCACCCGCCACCACCCGCCACCAGCCGCCACCCGCCACCAGCCACCGCCACCCACCACCGCCACTCACCACCCGCCGCCACCACCCACCACCAGCCGCCACCTGCCACCACCCGCCACCACCCACCACAAGCCGCCACCCGCCACCCACCACCAGCCGCCACCCACCACCAGCCGCCACCCACCACCACCCACCACAAGCCGCCACCCGCCACCCACCACCCGCCGCCACCCGCCACCCACCACCAGCCGCCACCCGCCACCCGCCGCCACCCGCCGCCACCCGCCACCAACCACCAGCCGCCACCCGCCACCACCCACCACCAGCCGCCACCTGCCACCACCCACCACCAGCTGCCACCCGCCACCACCCACCACCAGCCGCCACCCGCCACCACCCACCACCAGCCGCCACCCGCCACCACCCGCCACCAGCCGCCACCCGCCACCAGCCACCGCCACCCACCACCGCCACTCACCACCCGCCGCCACCACCCACCACCAGCCGCCACCAGCCACCAGCCACCGCCACCCACCACCGCCACCCGCCGCCACCACCCACCACCAGCCGCCACCCGCCACCACCCACCACCAGCCGCCACCCGCCACCAGCCACCGCCACCCACCACCGCCACTCACCACCCGCCGCCACCACCCACCACCCGCCGCCACCCGCCACCAGCCGCCACCCGCCACCACCCACCACCAGCCGCCACCCGCCACCACCCGCCACCAGCCGCCACCCGCCACCACCCGCCACCAGCCGCCACCAGCCACCGCCACCCCACCACCGCCACTCACCACCCGCCGCCACCACCCACCACCAGCCGCTCTCGCCACCAGCCACCGCCACCCACCACCGCCACCCGCCGCCACCACCCACCACCACCACCCACCACCACCAGCCGCCGCCGCCACCACCACCCACCACCACCGCCGCCACCACCCATCACCGCCGCCGCCACCACCACCCACCACCACCGCCGCCGCCACCACCCATCACCGCCGCCGCCACCACCACCCACCACCACCGCCGCCGCCACCACCCATCACCGCCACCGCCGCCACAACCTACCACCAGCCGCCACCCGCCACCACCCACCACCAGCCGCCACCCGCCACAACCCACCACCAGCCGCCACCAGCCACCGCCACCCACCACCGCCACTCACCACCCGCCGCCACCACCCACCACCCGCCGCCACCCGCCACCCACCACCAGCCGCCACCCGCCACCACCAGCCGCCACCCGCCACCCACCACCAGCCGCCACCCGCCACCACCAGCCGCCACCCGCCACCACCCACCACCAGCCGCTACCCGCCACCTCCCGCCACCAGCCACCGCCACCCACCACCGCCACTCACCACCCGCCACCATCACCCACCACCAGCCGCCACCCGCCACCACCCACCACCAGCCACCACCCGCCACCAGCCGCCACCCGCCACCAGCCACCGCCACCCACCACCGCCACTCACCACCCGCCGCCACCACCCACCACCAGCCGCCACCCGCCACCAGCCACCGCCACCCACCACCGCCACCCGCCGCCACCACCCACCACCACCACCCACCACCACCAGCCGCCGCCGCCTCCACCACCCACCACCACCGCCGCCACCACCCATCACCGCCGCCGCCACCACCACCCACCACCACCACCGCCGCCACCACCCATCACCGCCGCCGCCACCACCCACCACAGCCGCCGCCGACACCACCGCCACCACCCACCACAGCCACCACCACCACCACCACCCACCACCGCCGCCACCACCAGCCGCCACAAGCCGCCACCGCCCGCCACCAGCCGCCATCACCACCACCACCACCACCAGCCGCCATCACCGCCACCAGCCGCCACCAGCTGCCACCACCATCAGCCGCCACCACCACCACCACCACCAGCCGCCATCACCGCCACCAGCTGCCACCACCACCAGCCGCCATCACCGCCACCAGCTGCCACCACCACCAGCCGCCACCACCACCACCACCAGCCGCCATTACCGCCACCAGCTGCCACCACCACCAGCCGCCATGACCGCCACTGCCACCACCACCAGCCGCCACCACCAGCCGCCACCACCGCCACCACCACCTGCCACCAGCCGCCACCACCGCCCGCTATCAGCCGTCACCGCCCGTTGCCACAGTCGCCACCGCAAGCCGCCACCGCCAGCCGCCACCAGCCCCCCCCCACCGCCGATCGTCACCACCCACCACAGCCGCCGCCGCCCGCCACCGCCCGCCACCGCCCGCCACCACCCACCACAGCCGCCACCACCCACCACCCGCCGCCACCACCCACCACCACCAGCCGCCGCCGCCACCCACCACCCGCCGCCACCACCCACCACCACCACCAGCCGCCGCCGCCACCACCACCCACCACCACCGCCGCCACCACCCACCACCACCAGCCGCCGCCGCCACCCACCACCCGCCGCCACCACCCACCACCACCACCACCCACCACAGCCGCCACCACCCACCACCGCCACTCACCACCCGCCGCCACCACCCACCACCAGCCGCCACCTGCCACCACCCGCCACCACCCACCACAAGCCGCCACCCGCCACCCACCACCAGCCGCCACCCACCACCAGCCGCCACCCACCACCACCCACCACAAGCCGCCACCCGCCACCCACCACCCGCCGCCACCCGCCACCCACCACCAGCCGCCACCCGCCACCCGCCGCCACCCGCCGCCACCCGCCACCAACCACCAGCCGCCACCCGCCACCACCCACCACCAGCCGCCACCTGCCACCACCCACCACCAGCTGCCACCCGCCACCACCCACCACCAGCCGCCACCCGCCACCACCCACCACCAGCCGCCACCCGCCACCACCCGCCACCAGCCGCCACCCGCCACCAGCCACCGCCACCCACCACCGCCACTCACCACCCGCCGCCACCACCCACCACCAGCCGCCACCAGCCACCAGCCACCGCCACCCACCACCGCCACCCGCCGCCACCACCCACCACCAGCCGCCACCCGCCACCCGCCACCACCCACCACCAGCCGCCACCCGCCACCAGCCACCGCCACCCACCACCGCCACTCACCACCCGCCGCCACCACCCACCACCCGCCGCCACCCGCCACCAGCCGCCACCCGCCACCACCCACCACCAGCCGCCACCCGCCACCACCCGCCACCAGCCGCCACCCGCCACCACCCGCCACCAGCCGCCACCAGCCACCGCCACCCCACCACCGCCACTCACCACCCGCCGCCACCACCCACCACCAGCCGCCACTCGCCACCAGCCACCGCCACCCACCACCGCCACCCGCCGCCACCACCCACCACCACCACCCACCACCACCAGCCGCCGCCGCCACCACCACCCACCACCACCGCCGCCACCACCCATCACCGCCGCCGCCACCACCACCCACCACCACCGCCGCCGCCACCACCCATCACCGCCGCCGCCACCACCACCCACCACCACCGCCGCCGCCACCACCCATCACCGCCACCGCCGCCACAACCTACCACCAGCCGCCACCCGCCACCACCCACCACCAGCCGCCACCCGCCACAACCCACCACCAGCCGCCACCAGCCACCGCCACCCACCACCGCCACTCACCACCCGCCGCCACCACCCACCACCCGCCGCCACCCGCCACCCACCACCAGCCGCCACCCGCCACCACCAGCCGCCACCCGCCACCCACCACCAGCCGCCACCCGCCACCACCAGCCGCCACCCGCCACCACCCACCACCAGCCGCTACCCGCCACCTCCCGCCACCAGCCACCGCCACCCACCACCGCCACTCACCACCCGCCACCATCACCCACCACCAGCCGCCACCCGCCACCACCCACCACCAGCCACCACCCGCCACCAGCCGCCACCCGCCACCAGCCACCGCCACCCACCACCGCCACTCACCACCCGCCGCCACCACCCACCACCAGCCGCCACCCGCCACCAGCCACCGCCACCCACCACCGCCACCCGCCGCCACCACCCACCACCACCACCCACCACCACCAGCCGCCGCCGCCTCCACCACCCACCACCACCGCCGCCACCACCCATCACCGCCGCCGCCACCACCACCCACCACCACCACCGCCGCCACCACCCATCACCGCCGCCGCCACCACCCACCACAGCCGCCGCCGACACCACCGCCACCACCCACCACAGCCACCACCACCACCACCACCCACCACCGCCGCCACCACCAGCCGCCACAAGCCGCCACCGCCCGCCACCAGCCGCCATCACCACCACCACCACCACCAGCCGCCATCACCGCCACCAGCCGCCACCAGCTGCCACCACCATCAGCCGCCACCACCACCACCACCACCAGCCGCCATCACCGCCACCAGCTGCCACCACCACCAGCCGCCATCACCGCCACCAGCTGCCACCACCACCAGCCGCCACCACCACCACCACCAGCCGCCATTACCGCCACCAGCTGCCACCACCACCAGCCGCCATGACCGCCACTGCCACCACCACCAGCCGCCACCACCAGCCGCCACCACCGCCACCACCACCTGCCACCAGCCGCCACCACCGCCCGCTATCAGCCGTCACCGCCCGTTGCCACAGTCGCCACCGCAAGCCGCCACCGCCAGCCGCCACCAGCCCCCCCCCACCGCCGATCGTCACCACCCACCACAGCCGCCGCCGCCCGCCACCGCCCGCCACCGCCCGCCACCACCCACCACAGCCGCCACCACCCACCACCCGCCGCCACCACCCACCACCACCAGCCGCCGCCGCCACCCACCACCCGCCGCCACCACCCACCACCACCACCAGCCGCCGCCGCCACCACCACCCACCACCACCGCCGCCACCACCCACCACCACCAGCCGCCGCCGCCACCCACCACCCGCCGCCACCACCCACCACCACCACCACCCACCACAGCCGCCACCACCCACCACCCGCCGCCACCACCCACCACCACCAGCCGCCGCCGCCATCCAACACCCGCCGCCACCACCCACCACCACCACCAGCCGCCGCCGCTACCACCACCCACCACCACCGCCGCCACCACCCACCACCACCAGCCGTCGCCGCCGCCACCACCCACCACCGCCAGCCGCCACCACTCATCACAGACGCCGCCACCCGCCACCGCCCGCCACCACCGCCAGACACAGCCGACAGTGTCCGCCACCGCCGCCACTGTCCGCCACCGCCGCCACTGTCCGCCACCGCCGTCACTGTCCGCCACCGCCGCCACTGTCCGCCACTGTCCGCCACCGCCACCACTGTCTGCCACCGCCACCACTGTCCGCCCGCCGCCACCACTGTCCGCCCGCCGCCACCACTGTCCGCCCGCTGCCACCACTGTCCGCCCGCCGCCACCACTGTCCGCCCGCCGCCTACACTGTCCGCCCGCCACCACCACTGTCCGCCCGCCGCCGCCACTGTTCGCCCGCCGCCGCCACTGTCCGCCCGCCGCCGCCACTGTCCGCCCGCCGCCGCCACTGTCCGCCTGCCGCCGCCACTGTCCACCACCGCCGCCAAAGCCGCCACGGTCCGCCCGCCGCCACTATCCGCCACAGCCGCCACTGTCCGCCCGCCGCCACTGTCCGCCCGCCGCCACTGTCCGCCCGCCGCCACTATCCGCCACCGCCGCCACTGTCCTCCCGCCTCCACTGTCCGCCCGCCGCCGCCACTATCCGCCACCGCCGCCACTGTCCGCCCGCCGCCACTGTCCGCCCGCCGCCACTATCCGCCACCGCCGCCACTGTCCGCCCGACGCCACTGTCCGCCCGCCGCCACTATCCGCCACCGCCGCCACTGTCCGCCCGCCGCCACTGTCCGCCCGCTGCCACTATCCGCCACCGCCACCACTGTCCGCCACCGCCACCACTGTCTGCCACCGCCACCACTGTCTGCCACCGCCACCACTGTCCGCCCGCCGCCACCACTGTCCGCCCGCCGCCACCACTGTCCGCCCGCCGCCGCCACTGTCCGCCCGCCGCCACCACTGTCCGCCCGCCGCCGCCACTGTCCGCCCGCCGCCACTGTCCACCACCGCCGCCGCCACTGTCCACCACCGCCGCCACGGTCCGCCCGCCGCCACTATCCGCCACAGCCGCCACTGTCCGCCACCGCCACCACTGTCTGCCACCGCCACCACTGTCCGCCCGCCGCCACCACTGTCCGCCCGCCGCCACCACTGTCCGCCCGCTGCCACCACTGTCCGCCCGCCGCCACCACTGTCCGCCCGCCGCCTCCACTGTCCGCCCGCCGCCACCACTGTCCGCCCGCCGCCGCCACTGTGCGCCCGCCGCCGCCACTGTCTGCCCGCCGCCGCCACTGTCCGCCCGCCGCCGCCACTGTCCGCCCGCCGCCGCCACTGTCCACCACCGCCGCCAAAGCCGCCACGGTCCGCCCGCCGCCACTATCCGCCACAGCCGCCACTGTCCGCCCACCGCCACTGTCCGCCCGCCGCCACTGTCCGCCCGCCGCCACTATCCGCCACCGCCGCCACTGTCCTCCCGCCGCCACTGTCCGCCCGCCGCCGCCCTGTCCGCCCGCCGCCACTATCCGCCACCGCCGCCACTGTCCGCCCGCCGCCACTGTCCGCCCGCCGCCACTATCCGCCACCGCCGCCACTGTCCGCCCGACGCCACTGTCCGCCCGCCGCCACTATCCGCCACCGCCGCCACTGTCCGCCCGCCGCCACTGTCCGCCCGCTGCCACTATCCGCCACCGCCACCACTGTCCGCCACCGCCACCACTGTCTGCCACCGCCACCACTGTCTGCCACCGCCACCACTGTCCGCCCGCCGCCACCACTGTCCGCCCGCCGCCACCACTGTCCGCCCGCCGCCGCCACAGTCCGCCCGCCGCCGCCACTGTCCGCCCGCCGCCGCCACTGTCCGCCCGCCGCCGCCACTGTCCGCCCGCCGCCACTGTCCACCACCGCCGCCGCCACTGTCCACCACCGCCGCCACGGTCCGCCCGCCGCCACTATCCGCCACAGCCGCCACTATCCGCCACCGCCGCCACTGTCCGCCCGCCGCCACTGTCCGCCCGCCGCCACCGCCGCCACTGTCCGCCCGCCGCCACTGTCCGCCACCGCGGCCACTGTCCGCCCGCCGCCACTGTCCGCCCGCCGCCGCCACTGTCCGCCACAGCCGCCACTCTCCGCCGTACAGCCTCGATCCCCTCTCTCCGTTAGTAAATAATTATAATTGTTAGTAAATAATAAAAGAAATATAAATTATTAGATTTTTTTTACCCTTCAATTGGTTTTAATATTTAAATTGAAAATAATAATATAATATAAAATATAATAAAAATAATATAATATAAAATATAATTTAATTTCAAGAAATTTAACTTTAAACACAAAGATGTGAAAAGGGTTCAGATTATTGGCTCAAACCTTTCATAAGAGATTCATATTGGTACATGAATGGATTATGAATGACTCATGTTAGGAGTGTAAAGTTGCCACAACATCTCAAATTAGTGTTAGATACATATGTCTTGGTTATAAGTTTTGGAAACCTATTTAAGTCCACACACAATATCGTATCTGATACGATAAAACAAACGTTTCCAATACTTTCAAATACTTTCCAGATATGTTTTGGCAACCTAAAATTGTTTGCTGGGTAGGTACGACATATATATATATATATATATATATATATATATATATATATATATATATATATATATATATATATATATATATATATATATATATATATATATATACATATATATATATATATATATATATATATATATATATATATATATATATATATATATATATATATATATATATATATATATATATATATATATATATATATATATATATATATATATATATATATATATATATATATATGTATATAAATGCAATTGACGATCACAAAACACTGATCATTTTATGCGGAAAATCCACAGAGAAATATGAAATGAGGTGAACGTTTCGGCTTGTTAAAGCCTTTGTCAACACCAGACCTCATTGACAAAGGCTTTAACAAGCCGAAACGTTCATCTCATTTCATATTTCTCTGTGGATTTTCCGCATGTATATATATATATATATATATATATGTCGTACCTAGTAGCCAGAACGCACTTTTTGGCCTACTATGCAAGCCCGATTTGCCTAATAAGCCAAGTTTTCCTGAATTAATATATTTTCTCTAATTTTTTTCTTATGAAATGATAAAGCTACCCATATCATTATGTATGAGGTCAACTTTTTTTTATTGCAGTTAAAATTAACGTAGATATATGACCGAACCTAACCAACCCTACCTAACCTAACCTAACCTATCTTTATAGGTTAGGTTAGGTTAGGTAGCCGAAAAAGTTAGGTTAGGTTAGGTAAGGTAGGTTAGGTAGCCGAAAAACAATTAATTCATGAAAACTTGGCTTATTAGGCAAATCGGGCTTTGCATAGTAGGCTGAGAAGTGCGTTCTGGCTACTAGGTACGACATATATATATATATATATATATATATGTCGTACCTAATAGCCAGAACGCACTTCTCAGCCTACTATTCAAGGCCCGATTTGACTAATAAGCCAAGTTTTCATGAATTAATGTTTTTTCGTCTACCTAACCTACCTAACCTAACCTAACCTAGCTTTTTTGGCTACCTAACCTAACCTTACCTATAAATATAGGTTAGGTTAGGTTAGGTAGGGTTGGTTAGGTTCGATCATATATCTACGTTAATTTTAACTCCAATAAAAAAAAATTGACCTCATACATAGAGAAAAGGGTTGCTTTATCATTTCATAAGAAAAAAATTATAGTAAATATATTAATTCAGGAAAACTTGGCTTATTAGGCAAATCGGGCCTTGAATAGTAGGCTGAGAAGTGAGTTCTGGCTACTAGGTACGACATATATATATATATATATATATATATATATATATATATATATATATATATATATATATATATATATATATATATATATATATATATATATATATATATATATATATATATACATATATATGTATATATATATATATATATATATATATATATATATATATATATATATATATATATGTCGTACCTAATAGCCAGAACGCACTTCTCAGCCTACTATGCAAGGCCCGATTTGCCTAATAAGCCAAGTTTTCATGAATTAATTGTTCTTCGACTACCTATCCTACCTAACCTAACCTAACCTAACTTTTTCGGCTACCTAACCTAACCTAACCTATAAAGGTAGGTTAGGTTAGGTTAGGTAGGATTGGTTAGGTTCGGTCATATATCTACGTTACTTTTAACTCCAATAAAAAAAAATTGACCTCATTCATAATGAAATCGGTAGCTTTATCATTTCATAAGAAAAAAATTAGAGAAAATATATTAAATCGGGAAAACTTGGCTTAATAGGCAAATAGGCCCTTGCATAGTAGGCTGAGAAGTGCGTTCTGGCTACTAGGTACGACATATATATATATATATATATATATATATATATATATATATATATATATATATATATATATATATATAACTTTAGAACACTTTCCCACCAGGAGACTCGAACCCTAGCCAGCACACAAGCCTTCCAGCAACTGGCATAACAGGTACGCCTTAACCCGCTCCACCACCCGCTCAGACCCTTAAACGAGATGGTAATTTCGGAGTATTTAAATACCCCAAAGATCAACACCTCCCAAGAGCACCAGAGCAAGTGAGGGGTCATTTATACGTTAATTTCATCAAGTCCCTGTTAATATGGGAAGACACAGTGTCTCTGCTTAAGGCACAACTCTCCTAAACACGAGAGTTAAGTATACAACTTTAGAACACTTTCCCACCAGGAGACTCGAACCCTAGCCAGCACAGAAGCCTTCCAGCAACTGGCATAACAGGTACGCCTTAACCCGCTCCACCACCCGCTCAGACCCTTAAAAGAGATGGTAATTTCGGAGTATTTAAATACCCAAAAGATCAACACCTCCCAAGAGCACCAGAGCAAGTGAGGGGCCATTTATACGTTAATTTCATCAAGTCCCTGTTAATATGGGAAGACACAGTGTCTCTGCTTATGGCACAACTCTCCTAAACACGAGAGTTAAGTATACAACTTTAGAACACTTTCCCACCAGGAGACTCGAACCCTAGCCAGCACAGAAGCCTTCCAGCAACTGGCATAACAGGTACGCCTTAACCCGCTCCACCACCCGCTCAGACCCTTAAAAGAGATGGTAATTTCGGAGTATTTAAATACCCCAAAGATCAACACCTCCCAAGAGCACCAGAGCAAGTGAGGGGTCATTTATACGTTAATTTCATCAAGTCCCTGTTAATATGGGAAGACACAGTGTCTCTGCTTAAGGCACAACTCTCCTAAACACGAGAGTTAAGTATACAACTTTAGAACACTTTCCCACCAGGAGACTCGAACCCTAGCCAGCACAGAAGCCTTCCAGCAACTGGCATAACAGGTACGCCTTAACCCGCTCAGACCCTTAAAAGAGATGGTAATTTCGGAGTATTTAAATACCCCAAAGATCAACACCTCCCAAGAGCACCAGAGCAAGTGAGGGGTCATTTATACGTTAATTTCATCAAGTCCCTGTTAATATGGGAAGACACAGTGTCTCTGCTTAAGGCACAACTCTCCTAAACACGAGAGTTAAGTATACAACTTTAGAACACTTTCCCACCAGGAGACTCGAACCCTAGCCAGCACAGAAGCCTTCCAGCAACTGGCATAACAGGTACGCCTTAACCCGCTCCACCACCCGCTCAGACCCTTAAAAGAGATGGTAATTTCGGAGTATTTAAATACCCCAAAGATCAACACCTCCCAAGAGCACCAGAGCAAGTGACGGGCCATTTATACGTTAATTTCATCAAGTCCCTGTTAATATGGGAAGACACAGTGTCTCTGCTTATGGCACAACTCTCCTAAACACGAGAGTTAAGTATACAACTTTAGAACACTTTCCCACCAGGAGACTCGAACCCTAGCCAGCACAGAAGCCTTCCAGCAACTGGCATAACAGGTACGCCTTAACCCGCTCCACCACCCGCTCAGACCCTTAAAAGAGATGGTAATTTCGGAGTATTTAAATACCCCAAAGATCAACACCTCCCAAGAGCACCAGAGCAAGTGAGGGGTCATTTATACGTTAATTTCATCAAGTCCCTGTTAATATGGGAAGACACAGTGTCTCTGCTTAAGGCACAACTCTCCTAAACACGAGAGTTAAGTATACAACTTTAGAACACTTTCCCACCAGGAGACTCGAACCCTAGCCAGCACAGAAGCCTTCCAGCAACTGGCATAACAGGTACGCCTTAACCCGCTCAGACCCTTAAAAGAGATGGTAATTTCGGAGTATTTAAATACCCCAAAGATCAACACCTCCCAAGAGCACCAGAGCAAGTGAGGGGTCATTTATACGTTAATTTCATCAAGTCCCTGTTAATATGGGAAGACACAGTGTCTCTGCTTAAGGCACAACTCTCCTAAACACGAGAGTTAAGTATACAACTTTAGAACACTTTCCCACCAGGAGACTCGAACCCTAGCCAGCACAGAAGCCTTCCAGCAACTGGCATAACAGGTACGCCTTAACCCGCTCAGACCCTTAAAAGAGATGGTAATTTCGGAGTATTTAAATACCCCAAAGATCAACACCTCCCAAGAGCACCAGAGCAAGTGAGGGGTCATTTATACGTTAATTTCATCAAGTCCCTGTTAATATGGGAAGACACAGTGTCTCTGCTTAAGGCACAACTCTCCTAAACACGAGAGTTAAGTATACAACTTTAGAACACTTTCCCACCAGGAGACTCGAACCCTAGCCAGCACAGAAGCCTTCCAGCAACTGGCATAACAGGTACGCCTTAACCCTGGAAACACAAACCGAAACTGTCTCTATTTTCCGCTTGTTACAACTTGTAATAAAGTTGTTACATCTTGGCTTAACGTGTTTATGACGTATTAGAACGTTGTTACAACTTGCTATATTGGTTGTTATAACTGGTTAGGTGGTGTTAAAACTTGTTCGAACGTTGTATCAACGTCGTAGTTTCGGTGTGTGTTTGGCGGGAACCCGCTCCACCACCCGCTCAGACCCTTAAAAGAGATGGTAATTTCGGAGTATTTAAATACCCCAAAGATCAACACCTCCCAAGAGCACCAGAGCAAGTGAGGGGTCATTTATACGTTAATTTCATCAAGTCCCTGTTAATATGGGAAGACACAGTGTCTCTGCTTAAGGCACAACTCTCCTAAACACGAGAGTTAAGTATACAACTTTAGAACACTTTCCCACCAGGAGACTCGAACCCTAGCCAGCACAGAAGCCTTCCAGCAACTGGCATAACAGGTACGCCTTAACCCGCTCCACCACCCGCTCAGACCCTTAAAAGAGATGGTAATTTCGGAGTATTTAAATACCCCAAAGATCAACACCTCCCAAGAGCACTAGAGCAAGTGAGGGGTCATTTATACGTTAATTTCATCAAGTCCCTGTTAATATGGGAAGACACAGTGTCTCTGCTTAAGGCACAACTCTCCTTAACACAAGAGTTAAGTATATAACTTTAGAACACTTTCCCACCAGGAGACTCGAACCCTAGCCAGCACACAAGCCTTCCAGCAACTGGCATAACAGGTACGCCTTAACCCGCTCCACCACCCGCTCAGACCCTTAAACGAGATGGTAATTTCGGAGTATTTAAATACCCCAAAGATCAACACCTCCCAAGAGCACCAGAGCAAGTGAGGGGTCATTTATACGTTAATTTCATCAAGTCCCTGTTAATATGGGAAGACACAGTGTCTCTGCTTAAGGCACAACTCTCCTAAACACGAGAGTTAAGTATACAACTTTAGAACACTTTCCCACCAGGAGACTCGAACCCTAGCCAGCACAGAAGCCTTCCAGCAACTGGCATAACAGGTACGCCTTAACCCGCTCCACCACCCGCTCAGACCCTTAAAAGAGATGGTAATTTCGGAGTATTTAAATACCCCAAAGATCAACACCTCCCAAGAGCACCAGAGCAAGTGAGGGGCCATTTATACGTTAATTTCATCAAGTCCCTGTTAATATGGGAAGACACAGTGTCTCTGCTTATGGCACAACTCTCCTAAACACGAGAGTTAAGTATACAACTTTAGAACACTTTCCCACCAGGAGACTCGAACCCTAGCCAGCACAGAAGCCTTCCAGAAACTGGCATAACAGGTACGCCTTAACCCGCTCCACCACCCGCTCAGACCCTTAAAAGAGATGGTAATTTCGGAGTATTTAAATACCCCAAAGATCAACACCTCCCAAGAGCACCAGAGCAAGTGAGGGGTCATTTATACGTTAATTTCATCAAGTCCCTGTTAATATGGGAAGACACAGTGTCTCTGCTTAAGGCACAACTCTCCTAAACACGAGAGTTAAGTATACAACTTTAGAACACTTTCCCACCAGGAGACTCGAACCCTAGCCAGCACAGAAGCCTTCCAGCAACTGGCATAACAGGTACGCCTTAACCCTGGAAACACAAACCGAAACTGTCTCTATTTTCCGCTTGTTACAACTTGTAATAAAGTTGTTACATCTTGGCTTAACGTGTTTATGACGTATTAGAACGTTGTTACAACTTGCTATATTGGTTGTTATAACTGGTTAGGTGGTGTTAAAACTTGTTCGAACGTTGTATCAACGTCGTAGTTTCGGTGTGTGTTTGGCGGGAACCCGCTCCACCACCCGCTCAGACCCTTAAAAGAGATGGTAATTTCGGAGTATTTAAATACCCCAAAGATCAACACCTCCCAAGAGCACCAGAGCAAGTGAGGGGTCATTTATACGTTAATTTCATCAAGTCCCTGTTAATATGGGAAGACACAGTGTCTCTGCTTAAGGCACAACTCTCCTAAACACGAGAGTTAAGTATACAACTTTAGAACACTTTCCCACCAGGAGACTCGAACCCTAGCCAGCACAGAAGCCTTCCAGCAACTGGCATAACAGGTACGCCTTAACCCGCTCCACCACCCGCTCAGACCCTTAAAAGAGATGGTAATTTCGGAGTATTTAAATACCCCAAAGATCAACACCTCCCAAGAGCACCAGAGCAAGTGAGGGGTCATTTATACGTTAATTTCATCAAGTCCCTGTTAATATGGGAAGACACAGTGTCTCTGCTTAAGGCACAACTCTCCTAAACACAAGAGTTAAGTAAATAACTTTAGAACACTTTCCCACCAGGAGACTCGAACCCTAGCCAGCACACAAGCCTTCCAGCAACTGGCATAACAGGTACGCCTTAACCCGCTCCACCACCCGCTCAGACCCTTAAACGAGATGGTAATTTCGGAGTATTTAAATACCCCAAAGATCAACACCTCCCAAGAGCACCAGAGCAAGTGAGGGGTCATTTATACGTTAATTTCATCAAGTCCCTGTTAATATGGGAAGACACAGTGTCTCTGCTTAAGGCACAACTCTCCTAAACACGAGAGTTAAGTATACAACTTTAGAACACTTTCCCACCAGGAGACTCGAACCCTAGCCAGCACAGAAGCCTTCCAGCAACTGGCATAACAGGTACGCCTTAACCCGCTCCACCACCCGCTCAGACCCTTAAAAGAGATGGTAATTTCGGAGTATTTAAATACCCCAAAGATCAACACCTCCCAAGAGCACCAGAGCAAGTGAGGGGCCATTTATACGTTAATTTCATCAAGTCCCTGTTAATATGGGAAGACACAGTGTCTCTGCTTATGGCACAACTCTCCTAAACACGAGAGTTAAGTATACAACTTTAGAACACTTTCCCACCAGGAGACTCGAACCCTAGCCAGCACAGAAGCCTTCCAGCAACTGGCATAACAGGTACGCCTTAACCCGCTCCACCACCCGCTCAGACCCTTAAAAGAGATGGTAATTTCGGAGTATTTAAATACCCCAAAGATCAACACCTCCCAAGAGCACCAGAGCAAGTGAGGGGTCATTTATACGTTAATTTCATCAAGTCCCTGTTAATATGGGAAGACACAGTGTCTCTGCTTAAGGCACAACTCTCCTAAACACGAGAGTTAAGTATACAACTTTAGAACACTTTCCCACCAGGAGACTCGAACCCTAGCCAGCACAGAAGCCTTCCAGCAACTGGCATAACAGGTACGCCTTAACCCGCTCAGACCCTTAAAAGAGATGGTAATTTCGGAGTATTTAAATACCCCAAAGATCAACACCTCCCAAGAGCACCAGAGCAAGTGAGGGGTCATTTATACGTTAATTTCATCAAGTCCCTGTTAATATGGGAAGACACAGTGTCTCTGCTTAAGGCACAACTCTCCTAAACACGAGAGTTAAGTATACAACTTTAGAACACTTTCCCACCAGGAGACTCGAACCCTAGCCAGCACAGAAGCCTTCCAGCAACTGGCATAACAGGTACGCCTTAACCCGCTCCACCACCCGCTCAGACCCTTAAAAGAGATGGTAATTTCGGAGTATTTAAATACCCCAAAGATCAACACCTCCCAAGAGCACCAGAGCAAGTGAGGGGCCATTTATACGTTAATTTCATCAAGTCCCTGTTAATATGGGAAGACACAGTGTCTCTGCTTATGGCACAACTCTCCTAAACACGAGAGTTAAGTATACAACTTTAGAACACTTTCCCACCAGGAGACTCGAACCCTAGCCAGCACAGAAGCCTTCCAGCAACTGGCATAACAGGTACGCCTTAACCCGCTCCACCACCCGCTCAGACCCTTAAAAGAGATGGTAATTTCGGAGTATTTAAATACCCCAAAGATCAACACCTCCCAAGAGCACCAGAGCAAGTGAGGGGTCATTTATACGTTAATTTCATCAAGTCCCTGTTAATATGGGAAGACACAGTGTCTCTGCTTAAGGCACAACTCTCCTAAACACGAGAGTTAAGTATACAACTTTAGAACACTTTCCCACCAGGAGACTCGAACCCTAGCCAGCACAGAAGCCTTCCAGCAACTGGCATAACAGGTACGCCTTAACCCGCTCAGACCCTTAAAAGAGATGGTAATTTCGGAGTATTTAAATACCCCAAAGATCAACACCTCCCAAGAGCACCAGAGCAAGTGAGGGGTCATTTATACGTTAATTTCATCAAGTCCCTGTTAATATGGGAAGACACAGTGTCTCTGCTTAAGGCACAACTCTCCTAAACACGAGAGTTAAGTATACAACTTTAGAACACTTTCCCACCAGGAGACTCGAACCCTAGCCAGCACAGAAGCCTTCCAGCAACTGGCATAACAGGTACGCCTTAACCCTGGAAACACAAACCGAAACTGTCTCTATTTTCCGCTTGTTACAACTTGTAATAAAGTTGTTACATCTTGGCTTAACGTGTTTATGACGTATTAGAACGTTGTTACAACTTGCTATATTGGTTGTTATAACTGGTTAGGTGGTGTTAAAACTTGTTCGAACGTTGTATCAACGTCGTAGTTTCGGTGTGTGTTTGGCGGGAACCCGCTCCACCACCCGCTCAGACCCTTAAAAGAGATGGTAATTTCGGAGTATTTAAATACCCCAAAGATCAACACCTCCCAAGAGCACCAGAGCAAGTGAAGGGTCATTTATACGTTAATTTCATCAAGTCCCTGTTAATATGGGAAGACACAGTGTCTCTGCTTAAGGCACAACTCTCCTAAACACGAGAGTTAAGTATACAACTTTAGAACACTTTCCCACCAGGAGACTCGAACCCTAGCCAGCACAGAAGCCTTCCAGCAACTGGCATAACAGGTACGCCTTAACCCGCTCCACCACCCGCTCAGACCCTTAAAAGAGATGGTAATTTCGGAGTATTTAAATACCCCAAAGATCAACACCTCCCAAGAGCACCAGAGCAAGTGAGGGGTCATTTATACGTTAATTTCATCAAGTCCCTGTTAATATGGGAAGACACAGTGTCTCTGCTTAAGGCACAACTCTCCTAAACACAAGAGTTAAGTATATAACTTTAGAACACTTTCCCACCAGGAGACTCGAACCCTAGACAGCACACAAGCCTTCCAGCAACTGGCATAACAGGTACGCCTTAACCCGCTCCACCACCCGCTCAGACCCTTAAACGAGATGGTAATTTGGGAGTATTTAAATACCCCAAAGATCAACACCTCCCAAGAGCACCAGAGCAAGTGAGGGGTCATTTATACGTTAATTTCATCAAGTCCCTGTTAATATGGGAAGACACAGTGTCTCTGCTTAAGGCACAACTCTCCTAAACACGAGAGTTAAGTATACAACTTTAGAACACTTTCCCACCAGGAGACTCGAACCCTAGCCAGCACAGAAGCCTTCCAGCAACTGGCATAACAGGTACGCCTTAACCCGCTCCACCACCCGCTCAGACCCTTAAAAGAGATGGTAATTTCGGAGTATTTAAATACCCCAAAGATCAACACCTCCCAAGAGCACCAGAGCAAGTGAGGGGCCATTTATACGTTAATTTCATCAAGTCCCTGTTAATATGGGAAGACACAGTGTCTCTGCTTATGGCACAACTCTCCTAAACACGAGAGTTAAGTATACAACTTTAGAACACTTTCCCACCAGGAGACTCGAACCCTAGCCAGCACAGAAGCCTTCCAGCAACTGGCATAACAGGTACGCCTTAACCCGCTCCACCACCCGCTCAGACCCTTAAAAGAGATGGTAATTTCGGAGTATTTAAATACCCCAAAGATCAACACCTTCCAAGAGCACCAGAGCAAGTGAGGGGTCATTTATACGTTAATTTCATCAAGTCCCTGTTAATATGGGAAGACACAGTGTCTCTGCTTAAGGCACAACTCTCCTAAACACGAGAGTTAAGTATACAACTTTAGAACACTTTCCCACCAGGAGACTCGAACCCTAGCCAGCACAGAAGCCTTCCAGCAACTGGCATAACAGGTACGCCTTAACCCGCTCAGACCCTTAAAAGAGATGGTAATTTCGGAGTATTTAAATACCCCAAAGATCAACACCTCCCAAGAGCACCAGAGCAAGTGAGGGGTCATTTATACGTTAATTTCATCAAGTCCCTGTTAATATGGGAAGACACAGTGTCTCTGCTTAAGGCACAACTCTCCTAAACACGAGAGTTAAGTATACAACTTTAGAACACTTTCCCACCAGGAGACTCGAACCCTAGCCAGCACAGAAGCCTTCCAGCAACTGGCATAACAGGTACGCCTTAACCCGCTCCACCACCCGCTCAGACCCTTAAAAGAGATGGTAATTTCGGAGTATTTAAATACCCCAAAGATCAACACCTCCCAAGAGCACCAGAGCAAGTGAGGGGTCATTTATACGTTAATTTCATCAAGTCCCTGTTAATATGGGAAGACACAGTGTCTCTGCTTAAGGCACAACTCTCCTAAACACGAGAGTTAAGTATACAACTTTAGAACACTTTCCCACCAGGAGACTCGAACCCTAGCCAGCACAGAAGCCTTCCAGCAACTGGCATAACAGGTACGCCTTAACCCGCTCCACCACCCGCTCAGACCCTTAAAAGAGATGGTAATTTCGGAGTATTTAAATACCCCAAAGATCAACACCTCCCAAGAGCACCAGAGCAAGTGAGGGGTCATTTATACGTTAATTTCATCAAGTCCCTGTTAATATGGGAAGACACAGGGTCTCTGCTTAAGGCACAACTCTCCTAAACACAAGAGCTAAGTATATAACTTTAGAACACTTTCCCACCAGGAGACTCAAACCCTAGCCAGCACACAAGCCTTCCAGCAACTGGCATAACAGGTACGCCTTAACCTGCTCCACCACCCGCTCAGACCCTTAAACGAGATGGTAATTTCGGAGTATTTAAATACCCCAAAGATCAACACCTCCCAAGAGCACCAGAGCAAGTGAGGGGTCATTTATACGTTAATTTCATCAAGTCCCTGTTAATATGGGAAGACACAGTGTCTCTGCTTAAGGCACAACTCTCCTAAACACGAGAGTTAAGTATACAACTTTAGAACACTTTCCCACCAGGAGACTCGAACCCTAGCCAGCACAGAAGCCTTCCAGCAACTGGCATAACAGGTACGCCTTAACCCGCTCCACCACCCGCTCAGACCCTTAAAAGAGATGGTAATTTCGGAGTATTTAAATACCCCAAAGATCAACACCTCCCAAGAGCACCAGAGCAAGTGACGGGCCATTTATACGTTAATTTCATCAAGTCCCTGTTAATATGGGAAGACACAGTGTCTCTGCTTATGGCACAACTCTCCTAAACACGAGAGTTAAGTATACAACTTTAGAACACTTTCCCACCAGGAGACTCGAACCCTAGCCAGCACAGAAGCGTTCCAGCAACTGGCATAACAGGTACGCCTTAACCCGCTCCACCACCCGCTCAGACCCTTAAAAGAGATGGTAATTTCGGAGTATTTAAATACCCCAAAGATCAACACCTCCCAAGAGCACCAGAGCAAGTGAGGGGTCATTTATACGTTAATTTCATCAAGTCCCTGTTAATATGGGAAGACACAGTGTCTCTGCTTAAGGCACAACTCTCCTAAACACGAGAGTTAAGTATACAACTTTAGAACACTTTCCCACCAGGAGACTCGAACCCTAGCCAGCACAGAAGCCTTCCAGCAACTGGCATAACAGGTACGCCTTAACCCGCTCAGACCCTTAAAAGAGATGGTAATTTCGGAGTATTTAAATACCCCAAAGATCAACACCTCCCAAGAGCACCAGAGCAAGTGAGGGGTCATTTATACGTTAATTTCATCAAGTCCCTGTTAATATGGGAAGACACAGTGTCTCTGCTTAAGGCACAACTCTCCTAAACACGAGAGTTAAGTATACAACTTTAGAACACTTTCCCACCAGGAGACTCGAACCCTAGCCAGCACAGAAGCCTTCCAGCAACTGGCATAACAGGTACGCCTTAACCCTGGAAACACAAACCGAAACTGTCTCTATTTTCCGCTTGTTACAACTTGTAATAAAGTTGTTACATCTTGGCTTAACGTGTTTATGACGTATTAGAACGTCGTTACAACTTGCTATATTGGTTGTTATAACTGGTTAGGTGGTGTTAAAACTTGTTCGAACGTTGTATCAACGTCGTAGTTTCGGTGTGTGTTTGGCGGGAACCCGCTCCACCACCCGCTCAGACCCTTAAAAGAGATGGTAATTTCGGAGTATTTAAATACCCCAAAGATCAACACCTCCCAAGAGCACCAGAGCAAGTGAGGGGTCATTTATACGTTAATTTCATCAAGTCCCTGTTAATATGGGAAGACACAGTGTCTCTGCTTAAGGCACAACTCTCCTAAACACGAGAGTTAAGTATACAACTTTAGAACACTTTCCCACCAGGAGACTCGAACCCTAGCCAGCACAGAAGCCTTCCAGCAACTGGCATAACAGGTACGCCTTAACCCGCTCCACCACCCGCTCAGACCCTTAAAAGAGATGGTAATTTCGGAGTATTTAAATACCCCAAAGATCAACACCTCCCAAGAGCACCAGAGCAAGTGAGGGGTCATTTATACGTTAATTTCATCAAGTCCCTGTTAATATGGGAAGACACAGTGTCTCTGCTTAAGGCACAACTCTCCTAAACACAAGAGTTAAGTATATAACTTTAGAACACTTTCCCACCAGGAGACTCGAACCCTAGCCAGCACACAAGCCTTCCAGCAACTGGCATAACAGGTACGCCTTAACCCGCTCCACCACCCGCTCAGACCCTTAAACGAGATGGTAATTTCGGAGTATTTAAATACCCCAAAGATCAACACCTCCCAAGAGCACCAGAGCAAGTGAGGGGTCATTTATACGTTAATTTCATCAAGTCCCTGTTAATATGGGAAGACACAGTGTCTCTGCTTAAGGCACAACTCTCCTAAACACGAGAGTTAAGTATACAACTTTAGAACACTTTCCCACCAGGAGACTCGAACCCTAGCCAGCACAGAAGCCTTCCAGCAACTGGCATAACAGGTACGCCTTAACCCGCTCCACCACCCGCTCAGACCCTTAAAAGAGATGGTAATTTCGGAGTATTTAAATACCCCAAAGATCAACACCTCCCAAGAGCACCAGAGCAAGTGAGGGGCCATTTATACGTTAATTTCATCAAATCCCTGTTAATATGGGAAGACACAGTGTCTCTGCTTATGGCACAACTCTCCTAAACACGAGAGTTAAGTATACAACTTTAGAACACTTTCCCACCAGGAGACTCGAACCCTAGCCAGCACAGAAGCCTTCCAGCAACTGGCATAACAGGTACGCCTTAACCCGCTCCACCACCCGCTCAGACCCTTAAAAGAGATGGTAATTTCGGAGTATTTAAATACCCCAAAGATCAACACCTCCCAAGAGCACCAGAGCAAGTGAGGGGTCATTTATACGTTAATTTCATCAAGTCCCTGTTAATATGGGAAGACACAGTGTCTCTGCTTAAGGCACAACTCTCCTAAACACGAGAGTTAAGTATACAACTTTAGAACACTTTCCCACCAGGAGACTCGAACCCTAGCCAGCACAGAAGCCTTCCAGCAACTGGCATAACAGGTACGCCTTAACCCGCTCAGACCCTTAAAAGAGATGGTAATTTCGGAGTATTTAAATACCCCAAAGATCAACACCTCCCAAGAGCACCAGAGCAAGTGAGGGGTCATTTATACGTTAATTTCATCAAGTCCCTGTTAATATGGGAAGACACAGTGTCTCTGCTTAAGGCACAACTCTCCTAAACACGAGAGTTAAGTATACAACTTTAGAACACTTTCCCACCAGGAGACTCGAACCCAAGCCAGCACAGAAGCCTTCCAGCAACTGGCATAACAGGTACGCCTTAACCCGCTCCACCACCCGCTCAGACCCTTAAAAGAGATGGTAATTTCGGAGTATTTAAATACCCCAAAGATCAACACCTCCCAAGAGCACCAGAGCAAGTGAGGGGTCATTTATACGTTAATTTCATCAAGTCCCTGTTAATATGGGAAGACACAGTGTCTCTGCTTAAGGCACAACTCTCCTAAACACGAGAGTTAAGTATACAACTTTAGAACACTTTCCCACCAGGAGACTCGAACCCTAGCCAGCACAGAAGCCTTCCAGCAACTGGCATAACAGGTACGCCTTAACCCGCTCCACCACCCGCTCAGACCCTTAAAAGAGATGGTAATTTCGGAGTATTTAAATACCCCAAAGATCAACACCTCCCAAGAGCACCAGAGCAAGTGAGGGGTCATTTATACGTTAATTTCATCAAGTCCCTGTTAATATGGGAAGACACAGTGTCTCTGCTTAAGGCACAACTCTCCTAAACACAAGAGCTAAGTATATAACTTTAGAACACTTTCCCACCAGGAGACTCAAACCCTAGCCAGCACACAAGCCTTCCAGCAACTGGCATAACAGGTACGCCTTAACCCGCTCCACCACCCGCTCAGACCCTTAAACGAGATGGTAATTTCGGAGTATTTAAATACCCCAAAGATCAACACCTCCCATGAGCACCAGAGCAAGTGAGGGGTCATTTATACGTTAATTTCATCAAGTCCCTGTTAATATGGGAAGACACAGTGTCTCTGCTTAAGGCACAACTCTCCTAAACACGAGAGTTAAGTATACAACTTTAGAACACTTTCCCACCAGGAGACTCGAACCCTAGCCAGCACAGAAGCCTTCCAGCAACTGGCATAACAGGTACGCCTTAACCCGCTCCACCACCCGCTCAGACCCTTAAAAGAGATGGTAATTTCGGAGTATTTAAATACCCCAAAGATCAACACCTCCCAAGAGCACCAGAGCAAGTGACGGGCCATTTATACGTTAATTTCATCAAGTCCCTGTTAATATGGGAAGACACAGTGTCTCTGCTTATGGCACAACTCTCCTAAACACGAGAGTTAAGTATACAACTTTAGAACACTTTCCCACCAGGAGACTCGAACCCTAGCCAGCACAGAAGCCTTCCAGCAACTGGCATAACAGGTACGCCTTAACCCGCTCCACCACCCGCTCAGACCCTTAAAAGAGATGGTAATTTCGGAGTATTTAAATACCCCAAAGATCAACACCTCCCAAGAGCACCAGAGCAAGTGAGGGGTCATTTATACGTTAATTTCATCAAGTCCCTGTTAATATGGGAAGACACAGTGTCTCTGCTTAAGGCACAACTCTCCTAAACACGAGAGTTAAGTATACAACTTTAGAACACTTTCCCACCAGGAGACTCGAACCCTAGCCAGCACAGAAGCCTTCCAGCAACTGGCATAACAGGTACGCCTTAACCCGCTCAGACCCTTAAAAGAGATGGTAATTTCGGAGTATTTAAATACCCCAAAGATCAACACCTCCCAAGAGCACCAGAGCAAGTGAGGGGTCATTTATACGTTAATTTCATCAAGTCCCTGTTAATATGGGGAAGACACAGTGTCTCTGCTTAAGGCACAACTCTCCTAAACACGAGAGTTAAGTATACAACTTTAGAACACTTTCCCACCAGGAGACTTGAACCCTAGCCAGCACAGAAGCCTTCCAGCAACTGGCATAACAGGTACGCCTTAACCCGCTCCACCACCCGCTCAGACCCTTAAAAGAGATGGTAATTTCGGAGTATTTAAATACCCCAAAGATCAACACCTCCCAAGAGCACCAGAGCAAGTGAGGGGTCATTTATACGTTAATTTCATCAAGTCCCTGTTAATATGGGAAGACACAGTGTCTCTGCTTAAGGCACAACTCTCCTAAACACGAGAGTTAAGTATACAACTTTAGAACACTTTCCCACCAGGAGACTCGAACCCTAGCCAGCACAGAAGCCTTCCAGCAACTGGCATAACAGGTACGCCTTAACCCGCTCCACCACCCGCTCAGACCCTTAAAAGAGATGGTAATTTCGGAGTATTTAAATACCCCAAAGATCAACACCTCCCAAGAGCACCAGAGCAAGTGAGGGGTCATTTATACGTTAATTTCATCAAGTCCCTGTTAATATGGGAAGACACAGTGTCTCTGCTTAAGGCACAACTCTCCTAAAGACAAGAGTTAAGTATACAACTTTAGAACACTTTCCCACCAGGAGACTCGAACCCTAGCCAGCACAGAAGCCTTCCAGCAACTGGCATAACAGGTACGCCTTAACCTGCTCCACCACCCGCTCAGACCCTTAAAAGAGATGGTAATTTCGGAGTATTTAAATACCCCAAAGATCAACACCTCCCAAGAGCACCAGAGCAAGTGAGGGGTCATTTATACCATATATATATATATATATATATGGGCCATATATATATATATATATATATATATATATATATATATATATATATATATATATATATGCAGAATAGCCACATGTGAAAAATAGAAAATGCTTAACGCGTTTTCGGCTAATTCGCCATCATCAGAGCAAAGTAGAATGAAGATAAGAAAACATTGCTGATCAGACCTTTATATCCGCCTGGGCAGATCACCTGTTCACCAAAAATAAGTGGAGGGAAGGAATTATATGAAAGAAGGTAACTGCATAAGGCCTATTGGCCCATACGAGGCACCTCCTATTAATATCTCCAAGTGCCATACGTGTTAAATGATTGCTATATTGTTTTGACTTGCTATATTAAGGCTTAAATAGGGATCCAACTTTTACATATCGGGGCTCACATTAAGGCTGTTGTTACAATGTTTGATCAGAGCAGACTCGATCACGTTTCGTTCAACAAAATCCTTACTTTTAACAATACATTCTGCCCCTGTGAAGTCGATAGAATGATTACATAAACTGGAATGTAAATACAATGCACTGGATTGCTGGGCTGTACGAATAGCACATGAATGCTGTTTTAAACGCGAGGAAAGAGATTTACCTGTCTGGCCGATGTAAACACATGCACACTCATTACAAGGGTTGGAATACACACAACCTGCTACAGACGAGGGTGAGTTCTTAATTAACATGGACTTAACTGTGTTATCATTTTTGAACACTAGATTAATATTAAGGTTCTTCGGGGCTGGGGCAAGATTTACTAGACCCTCAGAATATGGTAATACCAACGAATTTTTCAGTTCTGGTTTAGATTTAGTAGTCTGTTTGTAGAAAGTCCTTTTTGCTTGACGGAACGCAAGATCCAAAATAGATTTTGGGTATTTTAACTTCTTCCCAATTTCAAATATATTTGCTATTTCTTCATCGAAAAATTCGGGACTGCAAACTCTAAGTGCTCTGAGAAATATACCAGAAAAATCTGCTGAATGAATAATGACAGTTCACCAGGAGTCCCTCATCGATAAACATCATCAGCTGTTACGTTTACTGAATAATTTATCACCCAAAAAGTGGGATAAATTTATCAAAGCTTTAAAACGTCAGGAATTTGACTCAATTTGTGAAATTTTTGCTAATTTTCTGAAGCGGAATATCCCAGTTCAACCGCAGATAATTAATGGACTACAGAAATACCAGAATGACATTCGTTCTGTAACCTGCAAAAAGACACCCCTGTATAAAAATTTTTATCCTCACTTCCAGATGTGGTGGAGCTATATTAGCTGTTTTCCTACCTTTGGCTGTATCGTTAATTCCCTCCCTAATAAAGTAACAAGTGAATAAAAAAGTGGTGAGAGAATTTTGTCTGATACCGAGAATCATAGCTGAAAAATTTTTGTTTAATAAAAACAAGCCTTCATTCCCGCTACATGAAGCAGTGACCCCCACCTCATCCACTATCAATGGTAGAAGTACACCTTTCACTTTAAAAGGAAACAAAACAAAGGAGAAATGGGGCGATTTCCCACAGAAACGTAGTCGCCCACTTAATAATGATGGTGATGAAAGCAATGATGATCATAGCAACGTCAGCTGTGGTTGTAGTGGTAGTGGTGGGTGGGGTGTGGATCAAGTGGGTCGCAGAGGGGCAGCGGTGGCTACTGCTTGAGGGCGGGGCGGAGACCGGCAGCTGCTGTTGCTGGGGGCGGGAGGGGGAAGACCATTCGTAAAAGACCCCACTGGGACCCCTGTTGAACACGTATAAGATATCTCCTTAAACACCATTATATTTAGTTGTTGGCAATACATCATGGATCAAGCTTTCACGGCTCCACAACGCTCATCGGCAGTGGATGAAATATCTGCATTATTAAAGCGTTTGGTTGCTACACAAAGATACCCCAAGTTCATCGCACACAAATGTAGATTGATAAGTTCTTATTTATCAATCTACATTTAATTTTATTTCTTAAGATGAGAGAATCTTACGATCGTTTTGTAATGACTGCCCCACTGGAGCGGTTTTTTTAAACATTTAATAGGACTATGCAAAGCTATGAAACTTATTCTTCACCAAAAATTCAAACGGAAATTTGGAGACTAGAAAAATTATCCTTCCAACACCGCAACATGATTACGGCTTTTGATTATGGCTCGGTGCATATACAGGGTCATACGGTGAAGTTGTTGAACTCTCCCCCCTCCCTCACTCCCTCTTCCCTCAAATCACCAACTTCCACCTTTCTCCTCCTCCTCCTTCCCCTTTCTGTCCTCCCATGTATGGTCAGATGTATTTAAAGAGCCCCTTCTCCGTCCTTGGTACAGTAGGACGGTTGCTGAGTTTCTCTGCTTACCTTCTGCCAAGCACCCAAAACCACAACCTTGGCAAACCAAAACTTGCTGTTCATCGAGGCTGACATAACGGACCGAGACTCGTTCAGTATGAGACATAATCGCATACGAGATGCCCGCTACTGTTGCAAGACCCTATGGACTGGCATCCATAATGTGGAAGACATACCCCTACGCTCGTGTGGAGAGGAAGGATCTCTCCTATACCAATCGAGCCATCATATGTGACTGTGCCACCCCCGGAGATGTGGAGATGAGGATTGCCCCAGAGCCTAGCAACGACCTCATATCAGACCCCAGCCTCGTCTTCCAACCGACCATGGCTGTTCTGATCTCTGCATCTGGGGCCGGGGGACCCACTGAAACTAACTTCATCGCTCAGCAGCAGGTCCAAACCAGTGCGTATTTGCACTTTGTTTCAAACATCACCCTGTCCTCCGCCCAAAATCGGTTATATTGGTTAAAGACATCACTCACCAAGCTGGGAAAATGATTCTCAAGATCCCGACGGTTTACCGTCTGGTGTTGCCATATGGTATCGGTGCCACCCCAGATACCATGTACAGGTGGTATGCTGATGTTGCACCCCTCATCATGTCCCTCAAGGTTGGGCTGATGAAACATAGCGAGGAAGTCATGTTACGTCGCACCGTGAGGAACGGTCCAAGGAATATCCCACTCCCCATTGATGACCCCAGAGCTGATTCTGATAGTAAAATCATTCTGATGATGAGTTGGAGGGCGGTGTCATCGTAGAACCTTCTACATCAACATCATCACCACCACCACCTCCACCTATCAAGAGAAAGCACAAGCACCAGTAGCAGCTACATGAGTACTCCCCCAGTACATCAACAACTTCTGGCACCACTACTATCCCACACACAACCAGTGTCAAGCGTAGACTTGATACTATCCTCGATGCTGAGTCCCAAGAGGTGTTTTTTCTGTCCTCATCGTCCAAGAATTCCCGCAAATATTAATGTCAATGTAAAATGTGCTTCCTCAATAAATAAATAAAAATAATTTGAGTTTTTTTTCAAAACCAAAACAATCGTGCTTCTATTAACAACAGCAGCCAGTAGTGTTCTCTCCAGCCAACAGCAGTGGGCGAGAAGTGTCAACGTCGACGATATTAATGCACGCATAAATATTTCTTTATCAGTATGACACGGTACAATGACGGATGAACATTACATACACCTCACTAGTCTCGAATATGCGATATTTACAACAACAAGGTTTCAGCATTTACAAACAACATTTCTCATTACATTTAAACCCATCCATTAAACATGAGATGACTGTGAGGGAATCTAGATTCCCTCAGCTAGTTTTCCTAGTTTCTAGATTAGGCTAGTCGCTCTAGAAACTGAAGCTTTCAAACTAACATATACTTGTGGGGTGTTGAATGAAAGCTTATGTTATGGACTATCAGTTGGGACTGGTTAGAGGCCTGTGATTGCTCTGTAGAGAGAATTACAGAAATTTTCCTGTTTCTGTGAAATAGGATGGGAGTTGAGAGTGAAGTGGTGTAGGGAGGTACTTGACTCTCCCAACGGTTTTACAGGTGGGGGGAGGGAGAGTGGGGTGAACGTTGCCCCCCCCCCCAACATGTGAGACAATGCGCCATTGTCTTTTAGGCCTCCCCCTCCTCGTGACGTCACAGGACCCTAGAGGGTGAGAGAGGCTGGAATTGGTAGCGGCATCTTGGTAGTTTGCCGGCTCCCTGCTGATTGGTCAAGACAAGGTAGGGGGGGAGATATGGGCATTTTGAGTTTCCCTAGCCCGGGAAATCGTCAGTTTGAGCTGGGTAGCAGGTGGAAGAGGACGCAGCTGGGTGGAGATGGCCGCCTGCCATCTCCACCCCCGTTAATCGCTGTCATTCCCTTGTTGCACAGCGTGGATGGCACTCCTGCCATCCCGGGTTGTGTCTAGGCCCAAATTTGCGTGAAATTGGGGCCGATGTGACAAACTAAGAGACAGTTGCAGTGTTAACCCATGAGGCAGATGGCAGAGCCTCATGGTGTATCAGATTGATCCCTCATCCCTCGGGTCTGAGCATTCTGTATGGTGTCAATGGACAATTGGTGGATTATGGGCAGTGTAATTGAATGTGATATTACAGGCCCCTGTTGGATTTTTTGTATTCCACCTGGCGGCGGCCATGTGGTGACGCCGCCGGCCGTTTGGCACCCTAGTGTATGAGCAAGCATGCTGATGAGGGGGTGTAAAGTGATTCCCCACCCATGTGTGTATGTTGGTGGGCGCCAACCAGCCAGTCGGGGGCCACCCCAGGCCGCCCACGGCCACCCGCGCCGCCCACCTTGGCCAGCTGCCCGGGGGGCCACCCCAGGCCACCCGCGCGGCCAAACCCCCACCCCGCGCGCCAGCTCAGCCGGGTGGGGTGCTATGACGTCATGCGCTACCCGTGGCCACCTCCCTTAGGGCCACGCGGTGGCCACATGCCTTGGCCACCTCCTTGGGCCACTTGGCCACTTTCCTGGGTCAGCCTAGGGCCACATCTTGTCGACGCATGAGGAGCAAGCTAAGTGTTGACAGCTAGAGTGGTAGTGACCTGGGAAATGAGTAAAAATGAGGAGGCTAGACGTGAGTAAAATTTATCATTGTGTACAGTGTGATGAGTACCGGTGGAAATTCCTGGTAAGAGTTGTCTCAGAGCCTCGCCAGGCTAGGGAAGCAGCTGAGAGACAGCTGTCTGTAGCACGTCCAGGTGATTGGTAGGGCGGTACCTGGAGATAGATGTTGTACACGACCACACTGTAGTTATATATATATATATATATATATATATATATATTGTGACGGTAACGCGTTGGTGTTCGGCTGTTTAAGGCTAGGGGTATGGCCTCGTCACATAGTTATAAAAAAAAATAGAAAAACTGGAACTTCGTCTGTGGTAAGGTAAGGAGAAGACACACAAAACACAAGTAAAACTTTAACAATGAAATTTTAATGACGTTAAATAAATCAAAACATGAAAATAATGCACAAACAAATTCTTATAATAAAATCAATGAATCAAAATAATAAGAATTCTTAAATGACAAAATGAAAAGTTACGTTAAGGCAAAATAACAAGAAGTGCAATACAACAGTAAGTGGGAGGTGCTGGAATATTGGCTTAAAGCCACCACCTCTCTCAGTACACTCTAAGAGTCTAGCTGGGAGGAGTGCTGGCTACGAAAGCACGGAACATTCTGAAGACTGATGTTGGGGCGACCCCAGACATCAGGTAGTATTGGGGGCGAGTGCAGGTGCAGCCAGACCGGCGACCAATCAGCGGAGTCGTAGCGATCAACGGGTAGTTTGGTGGTTGGAGTTCGAACAGGTGGCTGGTTGCATACGTTTCTGCTCACCCTGGCAAGCCTTGCTGGTGTTTGTTGTCGTTGTTGGACATTTCTTCCATAGTCTTTTATATAGTTGTGAAGACGTAATTTTGGAGGGAAGAGCAGGCTCAATCTCTTGAAGGAGATTATCGTCACAACTCTCCCCCGAAGCCTGCGGTTCTGGAAGAAGTACGTCGTTATGTGGTGGAGTAATGGATGGAGTCGCTTCTATTTCATAAACTCTGGAGAGATCATGGGCTAAGATGTTGTCAGACTCTTGGTATAGCATGTCTCCAGGTTGAATTTCTGCAGGTAGCAAGCCCATAGTAGAAGACGTTGAGATGAGAAGTGGGCGTGCTGCAGGAGGTGTAGGGTGGTGTGGTCCGTATTGATGGTGGACCGAGCACTTTTCAGGTGTGGAGTGAAGTGCTGAAGCTTCAGGATGAGGAAGAGTAGCTCCTTGCCAATTGTTCCGTCGTTCCTTGTAGCAGTAGTCGCTGACAGGTGAATTCTTCTCGCCTCGTTGCTGCATCACGACACCACCATCGTCGGTACCATTGGCGTCGACATGGAGGATGTAGGGCTTATCTGACGAGGTGAGAGTGGAATTAGAAGAGGGCATAGGAGCACGAGTATTATCCTGAAAGCATTTGGGAAGATCATTAAGGATTTTGGAATTAGAAAGCGCTGACTCCTTGTCAGTGCTTTCGGGAGGAGAAGCTGGGAAGGTCTCACTGTGGATGTAGGGTTCTGTGAATGTGGAATAATTAGTCAAGACAGTGGGAGGAGTACCATTATATTGCTTCAGGAGGTTGACGTGGCACAGCTGGGTCTTCCGCCGCCTATCTGGAGTCTCTATCACATAATTATTATTATTCCTGCACTCTTTGACGCAGTAGGGTCCTGAAAATCTGTTTTGTAAAGGTGAACCTGGGATAGGGAAATAAGCAAGGACGAAGTCTCCCGGCTTGAATTTTCTTACTTTGCTGGTCTGGTCGTAATGAGTCTTCATTCTCACCTGGGCTTTCAATAGATTATCATGGGCAAAGCGGTGGACTCTCTCTAGAATGTGCTGAAGGTTTTGAAGAAACTGGGGCACATTCTGATGCTCACTGAAGGTGGCATCTCTGAGAGAGTCTTTGAAAGCCTTAAGGGGAGTACGGCACTTACGGCCGTAGAGCATCTCATAAGGAGATACTCCTAGGGACTCATTGGGGAGACTTCTGAAAATACACATTATTAGGTCAATCTGCTTATCCCAATCCTTTGAGGTTTCACTACAAAACTTTTTCAAGAGTGCTTTGATGGTCTGATGACTACGTTCAAGAGAACCCTGTGAAGCAGGATGATAGGGGCTGGACAATACCTGTTTGATGTTGAACTCCTCCAGTGTTCTTTTGAAGAGATCACTGGTGAAGTTGGTGCCACAGTCACTTTGAATCTCCCTGGGAAATCCGTATTGAGTGAAGATCTTCAGTAGATGTTTGATAACCGTAGCAGCCGTGATGTTCTTCACTGGAACTGCTATGGGAAATCTGGTGGTAGGACACAGGATGGTTAGGATGTAGGCGTTACCTGAACTGGTCCGAGGTAAAGGACCAACACAGTCTATTATGAGTCTGTGGAAAGGTTCCGCAGGCACCTGTATGGGAATCAGTGGTGCTCTGGGAATGGAGACGTTCGGTTTGCCTGCCATCTGACATGTATGACACTGTTTTACGTACTGTTTGACGTTATTTACCATACCTGGCCAGTAGTAGTCTTGGCGAATCCCATGGTAAGTCTTGTTGAAGCCGTAGTGGGAGAATGCTCCATGGGCCAGGTGTAGAATAGTGGGCCGCAGGCTGGTGGGAATCACAAGTTGTTCGGTGTTGGCCCAATCGTCCTCCTCCTTCAGTTTACTGGGTCTATATCTGCGGTAGAGCAAGTCGTTCTCTAGGAAGAACCCAGGAATACTGTCGGGTTGAGTCTCAGCCTGGAAAAACAATGGTGTTAAAGTAAGATCTTCCCTCTGCAACTTACGGAACTCCAACTTGGTCAGATGCGGGGGTAGTTTCTGAGGGTCTTGAGGGACAGCGGTAGCAGTAGAGTCAGCTGGCTGTGGACGTGCGGCTTGTGCACGGGTGGTCACGAGAACCGGAGGAGAAACTTCATCACTCTCTTGAACCTCTGCTGGAACATACTCAAGAATAGGGTTACTTGGCACAGAGTTACACACCTGGGGTTTGTCCATTACGATCAGGTTGGTTGGTTGCAGGTCTTCTGCCAAGTCGTTGCCTAGGAGAAGTTGCACTCCAGGCATGGGAAAAGGCTTTTCCCTGACGGCGACTTGGACTTCCCCGTTCACGTAGGGACAATCCAGGTGGACTCTGGCGAGAGGGTATGGAGTGGTAGCAGTGAGGTCAGTGATGAAGACGGTTTCCCCGGTGTAGACTATGTTGGGCACAGCCGACTTCAAGATGATCGATTGTAGAGCCGCTGTGTCCCTCAAGATCTTCAATTTGAAACGTCCCTCCGGATTTGAACCGTTGGCAGAGACAGTTCCAGTATACAGGTGGTTACTGAAAAGAGAAAGATCATTAACATCAACACCAACATTCATCACAGGCTTACCGGACTTAGGAGGAGTTGGTTTGGGTCGTTGTTGGTCAGTGGTTCCCTTGTATTGAGACTTACCACACTCGTCTATGGTATGTCCATAGAGTCTACAATACTTGCAGTACAGTTGTGAACCAGCTTGATCGGGGCTCACCTTCTCGTAACTGTACCACGACTTCTTACTGGAGGATGGTTCAGGTGTCAGCCGGTGGATGAGGCTGTAAGTGTCAGCTGACTTAGCACACTTCAGGTAGTCGGTTTCTTCTTTATCTGCTAAGTAGAGGCGGACAGGAGGCGGCACACGTCTCAAGAATTCTTCAACAAGCATCAGGTTCACGAGTTCTGTAAAAGTAGAGACATGTGCTGCTTCCAGCCATTTCATGAAATACCTCCGTTTCGTGTTAGCAAACTCGAGGAAGGTAGTGGTACTTGCCTTCAGGTGGTCACGGAATTTCCTTCTATAACTTTCAGTAGAGAGGAGGTAGGCGTCCAACACTGCTTGTTTCAGAGTGTAGTAGTCATTCTCAGACGCCAAAGTACTGAGTGTGACTGCAGCTCTACCTGTAAGATGGACTCTGAGAAGTGTGGTCGACAGGCCAACTGAGTTGATTAGCAAGGGTTTCAAAGGTGGTGAAAAAAACATCAACTTCTGCTTCTACAAAGGATGGCATTAACTTACTTGCATGTGATATATTAAAACTGACGGGAAGATTGGCAGTAGCTTGCTGGCGTTGAGCGAGGTGTGAAGTTTCCAACGTGTATTCCCGTTGACGACACTCAAGAACCAGAGTCGCTTGCTGCTTGTCATGTTCGCGTTGTATTTCCAACTCGCGTTGTTTGGTTTCAAGCTGTACTCGTTCACGTTCACGGAGTAATGCGACCTCGCGTTCGTGTTCTTCTCTCCTCAAAGCAGCTTCACGTTCTCTGAGGGTGATTTCTCGTTCTTGTTCTTCCCTCCTCAAAGCAGCTTCGCGTTCTTGTTCGTCTCTTCGTATGGCAGCTGCTCGTTCTTGTTGTTCGAGGGCTTCCCTTTGCTGCTCACGTTCAATCTTGGCCAGCTCTAGTTTAAGTTTCATCGTTGCCAAGTCAGTTTTATCTGCAATATAGTAAGTTTCATGAGTTTCAGAGTCTATCTTACCTTGCTCTAAATAGTAATCCAGCAACAGGTTGTGTAGGTCATTTTTGTTGGCTTGGTAGGGAACTTCTAGTTGATACTCATGTGCAAGAGTTTGTAGTTCAGTCCTCTTGGCACGACTTAAAGTCCCTATTTCACCTGCTGGATTTGCACGGAAAGTTTGGAGACGAAACATGGTGAAATTAGCAAATAAAGGTACACGAATGTTCAATAATGAAATGTCAGAAACAGGACAACGTGGCAACTGGTACCTATCCTGTGTGATCTTTAACAATTAACGTTAAGTGAAAGATATTAAATTAAATCAAGGGCGCAGGAAATCTTGTACCCGGTACTCATGTAAGAGAATAAGGGCAAGAAAATCCTACTAACAAATGAAACAAAGTTTCGAAAACAAATGAAACAGTTAAATGCTTCAAAAGTAAAATTGGTAGTCCAAGGATGTAGGCATACCTTGCCAAGTCTCTATAGGACATAAAGCAAGTTTTTCCTACTGAATTTAATATGATACTTACAGAATTAGCGAACTTTTGTGCTCTGAAAAAATAAGCTAATTCCCTACCGTTGTATGTATCATCATCTCTGACTGACGTGTAGGGGTGCGAGGTGTCAACTGGTGACGAGAACTGCTGCTGAGGTCCCAATTCAGCAACTAAAGTTCGAGCTAGAGGAACTATGGCCCTCTTTGTCCTCCTACAGTCAGATTGCAGAAGATTGGGTACTCTTGACCCGGGGCAGACCACAGTACCAGGGTACCAATATGATGATCTGTCAGAATGAGAAATATTCAAGGGACATAGATGGTAAATACGAGTAATAACATGGAGGGAGAGATGACCAATTAAGAGTATGACTGAGGCCTACAGTCACCACGTAATCCAAAGTTGTCTCACCTTCACTATATGTTACTCTCGTAATGCACAATACACCGCACCTTATAAAAAATGAAATTGAATGAAAAATAGTAAAGCTACGTTAACAAAGTTAAATACGCTTACCATAAATTACCACTTGGCACCAGTACCTGAGTGAGGCTCCTAGGACAGGCCCCCATAAAACTTGTGACGGTAACGCGTTGGTGTTCGGCTGTTTAAGGCTAGGGGTATGGCCTCGTCACATAGTTATAAAAAAAAATAGAAAAACTGGAACTTCGTCTGTGGTAAGGTAAGGAGAAGACACACAAAACACAAGTAAAACTTTAACAATGAAATTTTAATGACGTTAAATAAATCAAAACATGAAAATAATGCACAAACAAATTCTTATAATAAAATCAATGAATCAAAATAATAAGAATTCTTAAATGACAAAATGAAAAGTTACGTTAAGGCAAAATAACAAGAAGTGCAATACAACAGTAAGTGGGAGGTGCTGGAATATTGGCTTAAAGCCACCACCTCTCTCAGTACACTCTAAGAGTCTAGCTGGGAGGAGTGCTGGCTACGAAAGCACGGAACATTCTGAAGACTGATGTTGGGGCGACCCCAGACATCAGGTAGTATTGGGGGCGAGTGCAGGTGCAGCCAGACCGGCGACCAATCAGCGGAGTCGTAGCGATCAACGGGTAGTTTGGTGGTTGGAGTTCGAACAGGTGGCTGGTTGCATACGTTTCTGCTCACCCTGGCAAGCCTTGCTGGTGTTTGTTGTCGTTGTTGGACATTTCTTCCATAGTCTTTTATATAGTTGTGAAGACGTAATTTTGGAGGGAAGAGCAGGCTCAATCTCTTGAAGGAGATTATCGTCACAATATATATATATATATATATATATATATATATATATATATATATATATATATATATATATATATATATATATATATATATATATATCTTTAGAACACTTTCCCACCAGGAGACTCGAACCCTAGCCAGCACAGAAGCCTTCCAGCAACTGGCATAACAGGTACGCCTTAACCCGCTCCACCACCTGCTCAGACCCTTAAAAGAGATGGTAATTTCGGAGTATTTATATACCCCAAAGATCACCACCTCCCAAGAGCACTAGAGCAAGTGAGGGGTCATTTATACGTTTATTTCATCAAGTCCCTGTTAATATGGGAAGACACAGTGTCTATGCTTAAGGCACAACTCTCCTAAACACGAGAGTGAATTATACAACTTTAGAACACTTTCCCACCAGGAGACTCGAACCCTAGCCAGCACAGAAGCCTTCCAGCAACTGGCATAACAGGTACGCCTTAACCCGCTCCACCACCTGCTCAGACCCTTAAAAGAGATGGTAATTTCGGAGTATTTATATACCCCAAAGATCACCACCTCCCAAGAGCACTAGAGCAAGTGAGGGGTCATTTATACGTTTATTTCATCAAGTCCCTGTTAATATGGGAAGACACAGTGTCTATGCTTAAGGCACAACTCTCCTAAACACGAGAGTGAATTATACAACTTTAGAACACTTTCCCACCAGGAGACTCGAACCCTAGCCAGCACAGAAGCCTTCCAGCAACTGGCATAACAGGTACGCCTTAACCCGCTCCACCACCTGCTCAGACCCTTAAAAGAGATGGTAATTTCGGAGTATTTATATACCCCAAAGATCACCACCTCCCAAGAGCACTAGAGCAAGTGAGGGGTCATTTATACGTTTATTTCATCAAGTCCCTGTTAATATGGGAAGACACAGTGTCTATGCTTAAGGCACAACTCTCCTAAACACGAGAGTGAATTATACAACTTTAGAACACTTTCCCACCAGGAGACTCGAACCCTAGCCAGCACAGAAGCCTTCCAGCAACTGGCATAACAGGTACGCCTTAACCCGCTCCACCACCTGCTCAGACCCTTAAAAGAGATGGTAATTTCGGAGTATTTATATACCCCAAAGATCACCACCTCCCAAGAGCACTAGAGCAAGTGAGGGGTCATTTATACGTTTATTTCATCAAGTCCCTGTTAATATGGGAAGACACAGTGTCTATGCTTAAGGCACAACTCTCCTAAACACGAGAGTGAAGTATACAACTTTAGAACACTTTCCCACCAGGAGACTCGAACCCTAGCCAGCACAGAAGCCTTCCAGCAACTGGCATAACAGGTACACCTTAACCCGCTCCACCACTTGCTCAGACCCTTAAAAGAGATGGTAATTTCGGAGTATTTATATACCCCAAAGATCACCACCTCCCAAGAGCACTAGAGCAAGTGAGGGGTCATTTATACGTTTATTTCATCAAGTCCCTGTTAATATGGGAAGACACAGTGTCTATGCTTAAGGCACAACTCTCCTAAACACGAGAGTGAAGTATACAACTTTAGAACACTTTCCCACCAGGAGACTCGAACCCTAGCCAGCACAGAAGCCTTCCAGCAACTGGCATAACAGGTACGCCTTAACCCGCTCCACCACCTGCTTAGACCCTTAAAAGAGATGGTAATTTCGGAGTATTTATATACCCCAAAGATCACCACCTCCCAAGAGCACTAGAGCAAGTGAGGGGTCATTTATACGTTTATTTCATCAAGTCCCTGTTAATATGGGAAGACACAGTGTCTATGCTTAAGGCACAACTCTCCTAAACACGAGAGTGAAGTATACAACATTAGAACACTTTCCCACCAGGAGACTTGAACCCTAGCCAGCACAGAAGCCTTCCAGCAACTGGCATAACAGGTACGCCTTAACCCACTCCACCACCTGCTCAGACCCTTAAAAGAGATGGTAATGTGCTGATGGAGCGGGTTAAGGCGTGCCTGTTATGCCAGTTGCTGGAAGGCTTCTGTGCTGGCTAGGGTTCGAGTCTCCTGGTGGGAAAGTGTTCTAAAGTTGTATACTTCACTCTCATGTTTAGGAGAGTTGTGCCTTAAGCATAGACACTGTGTCTTCCCATATTAACAGGGACTTGATGAAATAAACGTATAAATGACCCCTCACTTGCTCTAGTGCTCTTGGGAGGTGGTGATCTTTGGGGTATATAAATACTCCGAAATTACCATCTCTTTTAAGGGTCTGAGCAGGTGGTGGAGCGGGTTAAGGCGTACCTGTTATGCCAGTTGCTGGAAGGCTTCTGTGCTGGCTAGGGTTCGAGTCTCCTGGTGGGAAAGTGTTCTAAAGTTGTATACTTCACTCTCGTGTTTAGGAGAGTTGTGCCTTAAGCATAGACACTGTGTCTTCCCATATTAACAGGGACTTGATGAAATAAACGTATAAATGACCCCTCACTTGCTCTAGTGCTCTTGGGAGGTGGTGATCTTTGGGGTATATAAATACTCCGAAATTACCATCTCTTTTAAGGGTCTGAGCAGGTGGTGGAGCGGGTTAAGGCGTACCAGTTATGCCAGTTGCTGGAAGGCTTCTATGCTGGCTAGGGTTCGAGTCTCCTGGTGGGAAAGTGTTCTAAAGTTGTATACTTCACTCTCGTGTTTAGGAGAGTTGTGCCTTAAGCATAGACACTGTGTCTTCCCATATTAACAGGGACTTGATGAAATAAACGTATAAATGACCCCTCACTTGCTCAAGTGCTCTTGGGAGGTGGTGATCTTTGGGGTATATAAATACTCCGAAATTACCATCTCTTTTAAGGGTCTGAGCAGGTGGTGGAGCGGGTTAAGGCGTACCTGTTATGCCAGTTGCTGGAAGGCTTCTGTGCTGGCTAGGGTTCGAGTCTCCTGGTGGGAAAGTGTTCTAAAGTTGTATACTTCACTCTCGTGTTTAGGAGAGTTGTGCCTTATATATATATATATATATATATATATATATATATATATATATATATATATATATATATATATATATATATATATATATATATATATGTGTGTGTGTGTGTGTGTGTGTAGACTGACTCGAGTACGTAACCGGTCAGTGTAGAGATTTACCATATAAGTGATCCAGCCTGTCGATTCTATATAATCGTTCAGACTTGATTAATGCCATAGAGTACCTAGCATATAAATTGCATCATTAGAGGTAGGCAGGCCAAGTTGCAGGGATGTCAGTGGGTGCCCGGAGGTCTGTGTAGTTAGTTACATTTACCTGATGATATAATTTTTATTGATTATGTGAATGCCATTTCTATGTGTTCATTTGCATGTTTATGTACTGTGTTGTGTGGTGAGTCAGTAGATGAGATTGCTGACTGATTGCCCAATGATGTCATTAACATGTGGGGTATGCTGATGGCATCATTATGTTGCAGGTTTGTGCAGTGTTGTTATCAGTTATACGATATTATTGTTGCCCTAGGAACTGTGTTGAGGGTTTAAGGGACCTCTAGGATTATTCAGGGGAATTCACAGTACTTAATGAGAGCAGGCAATTGATTGGTTAATTGCCTTGCTGAGGTAAGTGTGTGTTCACAGTAGTCCTTTGCAACGGTTGCAAGAAAAGGGGGGCAGTAATATTGGTATACTCTTGTGTGTTGCACAACCGTGTGTCATTATTGTGTGGGCACAGTAATTAACGAGTTGCAGCAGCCGCAACCATATGTGGGCAGTGCATTTGTGTTGTTGCATGCCATTGTAGTGTGACCTATGTAACACTGGGGTTACTTTGTTTCTTTAAGTTGTGTTGAGGACTTAAGGATTCAGTGAGTTAATAATTGGGGAATTAACTGGATAAGGGGTGCACACTTATTGTGGAGTGAGGAGGGCTGTTATGAGAGAGAACAGCGTTGAGCTTGAGTGAGATACGTCTCGGGAGCAATTAATTGTCCGTGTGACAACTAATTGACCACTCTAGCTAATTATGCAATTAGCCTTATCATCATGAATTCACGTAGTGGGAGAGGATCTGTCAGAGTCTGTCAGTATTTGTGTTAAAGTAATTTGCTTGAGACTAATTACCTTTCTGGGGTATAGCAATTAGTGGCTCAGATTAATTAGTGGAGTAATTAACATCTGAGAGCTCCGATGACCCGGTAAAGCGAGGTCATGGAGCTAGCATAAATCGTTGTATTAATCATATCCTGTCTGAGGACAGTGGATTAGTGGCACATCTTGTTAATTAGGGGTAATTAACTCCTTTCCCGTGAATTCACAGTGTTTGATGAGACCTGCTTAGGCAGTGTGGAGTGAGACGTATTTATGGATGATTAATTATCGGTCCTGGTGACAGTTAATTAATTGATCGTAGCTAATTAGGGTAATTAACACTCACTAGTAATTTTTTGACACAGACTGTTGAGAAGCTACCACGTTAGGGTAGGCTTAGTTAACGTAACTCAATGGGGATGTAATTAGTGGTCCGTTTGACCTTAATTGAGGATTACTCACTGAATACTTGCTAGGAGTCAAGTGTGATGTAATATAAGTTTGAGTTATTGTTAACAAGAGAGACAAGTGTTAAGGATTAACGTAGCGTATCACCATGATGTTGTCTAGTGTGAGACAATTGTTTGTGATTACCGTAGTACTTTGTTGCTGACTGCTGCGATCAGTCAATTAACGTAATTAATCACTTGGGGCAATTTCTTTTGGTTGTCGTCTGGTGACGAGAGTTGAGTAATCTAGGGATTTGTGGAGCTGTGTCCCAGAATCCCGCCTTGCCTGTCTTTGTTATTATTTACAGGGCAACTTCTTGTAGGGAGTTGCAAAGAGTGTTCACACTGGGTTGTGATAGGGGGGGTCACTGTTGGACTACCCGCCTAGTTACGTGGGTCTCTCCTGGGGGGCGGGAGGACCCCTAAGCTTGTGATTATAGTAGCTGTCAGGGAAACCGAGACGCTATTGATTGCATGCTTGTGTCTTCAGTGGATATCCTTCATTTGTTCAGTTAGTTCATGTTGTCAGCCCGAAGTTTCAGCAAGACGGAGCCTGCTGTTACTTCTCGAGGGGCTGTTGAATAGCTGTGTTGCAAATGCAACTTGATGGACAATAACGTAACCATTCGCTGTGGTGTAACTTAGTCTGTGATATTTTTCTTTGATTTGCAATATTGCGTCATCAGTGGGCACACCTGTGTTCAGGTTAGTTCAGTATGCAGCCGCACAGCAAGGGTTGCTATTTAGCTGTTTGTCATCGTGCCACTGGATGGACATTAACGTAACGTAAACTCGGTAATGTAGTAGTTAGTCTCTTGTTATTAATAAATTGTTATGTTATAGAAAACGGTCTTTGATGTCAACCCTTCAATCATATTATTCCAACATATTTCTGCATATTACGATTAAATGTTGTTGTGATCTTGAAATGACGGCTGTTCTTGGGAATTCGAATTCCAATTCATAGCGCCACATCAAATATAAATATTTGATTGTGAGAACCTGTCGGTTACCCTTTATTAGTTTTAACGTCCTGTTTAACTAGGAGGAGCCAGCGGCCTATTGTGGACAGGTTTTCACCCCTGGTGGTGGAGGCCTGGCGGTTTGCTCCCGCTTTTCCTTTTTCTATTGGGCTCATGCTTAACTGCCGTGATCAGCCTTTAAACTTGTAGTCCACCTCCAAAGGGAGGTAGGCGTAGAAAAAAATCTCACAATGGCTTTAATAAATATACCTTTCCCTTAACGAATTAATGGTCTAATAAAAAATGATGAAGGGGTCTGGTATTGATTTCTATGCTACTTTTAAACTTAAGGGGCGCACTGAGAGCCCAGAGTATTTAATATATACATTTCTACCCAAAACCAACATCTTATCACGAAAGATCAAATATATGACTTCTGAACTTAGTTGTCAAATTACAGCCGATATGAAGCTGAGTTTTAAAGGTGATTTTAACCCTTACTTCTCGGGTAAATAGCCAAAGCCTATGACCCATCTTTAGAGAGGGTATTACTAACCCCCCACACTTAACAATGGCGAAGGTGGGTTGTTATATTATCTTCATCTCAAATTCAAACAAAGAATAGCCAATGTACTTGGTTTCGATAGCAAGCGGAAATACACTATTTATCAGACAAAAACAGACGACCTTACAACCGCCTCCAAGATTAAAGGTTCTCCCTCCCAACCCCCCACCCCACCCCAGACAATGACGGGATGTGTCACTACTTTTTAGTTTATTTTGATATAATCGAACCAGAAAGATACGAGGGACAGATTGTAAATATCTTGGATGCATTCAGCTACTATGATTTATATTTTCGAGGGACACCCCCCCCCTTATGTACACGACATTAATTACCAACATCTTAGATAAAATCAGCCTTAAGATTACCGATCAGTTCGGGTGGGGTGTCAGTTTTGAAGATGGGAGGTCTGTCACCGCTATCCTACATACCTGCCCTAAAGTATTGCAATATGTAGAACGGTTTCTCCCATAAGTTGGTTATTATAAACACACAGGTCAAAATGAGAATATCTTTCCAGCACACGACTCAAAATTAATTTCGGGAGAAAATTTCTTCCCTATCTCGGAAACGACCCTTGAAGGGCGGAACCTTGGATGGCATTCAAACATACCTGGCTCCTTATCTCATCTCTGGTGAAGACTTCTTCGGACCTCTAACTGATATTGCACGACTAGCCATGTCTTTTATCATGAGAGCTGTAACACGAAGCGCTATTGATTTTGTGAAAAATGTGCTTAGTGACTTATCCAGCTGTAAACGAGATGTGAAGAGTGCATTGAAAATGCACAGCTTTGATGCCCTTAAGATTGTGGGAAGGAAATTGGTGATAGGCGATAGAATTACTAGGCTCGCTAGGAATAAAGGCTCGCTAGGAATAAAGGCTCGCTAGGAATAAAGGCTCATATTAAGCAAATTCTAAAGAAGAGAAAATGTAAACAGTCTTTGCTATAAAAATTATGTATTTTCCCTAACTTAAGCAGTCATACTTTGACTTTAGGGGGCATTATTCTGGTATTATTGACCAGTTCACCAGAAGCAAAAAAATTCGTAATGTTGAGAGTTCAATTGCCTCTGCACAACAAATAGACATTCTACCTGTCAACTTACCAATCAATCAGCGACTGAGGGATAATTATCTAGAATTTCGCATACCTGGAATATTGCATACCTGGGACCCTGCTGCTTTCTTAGACTTGACCAATATCGTGATTGACATTAAAGTATCTTTAACTAAAGACGACGACACAACAAATTTAGAGGATGACGAATATGTGAAATTTGTAAACGGTTTGTCAAATACCATGTTTAAGGGTGTACAGGTTTTCTTAGGGGAGCAAGTGGTTGAAACAAATTAAAATTTTAATTATTGGTCCTTCATCAAATTAATTAGCTGCATGCCACCCTCAAAAATGTCTACCCTTGGGAAGAACTGCAGCCTTTCGCGTCGACTGGAGTGATGACGATGGGATAATCACTAATGAATTCACTAATACCTGTTTTACCGGTGCCAGTGCCAAGAATAAATAAATTATTTCCGATTTGAGAAATATTCAGTTTCAAAAAATTCATCGACAAACTCACAGTTTGTCGATGTGTTCCCCCTAGCACTGGTTATAATGATCCTAACTCAATACTTTTTAGACAATATAGATGTGCGAGTGAGGTTGGAACTCTTCCCCCACGCATGGCTGCTAAATACAGTGTTTCAGATGGTGCAAAATATAAGATACATATGGAGTACGCCAAATTATGGATTACGCGAGTGTTTCCCTACCCCAACGCCTATCTAGCTTTACAGGGTGCTTTAATGGCTTCCCCGGACCCTGTAACCTGTACCTTTAATAGGACCATTTCCAAAATTTATGTGCTGACAGGGAATCAAACCAGCCTCTTAACTGATCAGCCTTGGGCCCAAGTAATACCCCATAAGATATATATATGGTAATTGTTCCAATGACCTATTATGCAGGCCATCACCAAGGGATTGGATTATATTTTGAAAATGCGAAGTTGAAAAGTATTGGCATTTATTTGAATAACAATGCAATTTACCGAATTGTTGTGGACTTCGATAATCATTATTCACGCCTTTATTACGAAACTTTGAAAACGTTAGGGTTAGAGCGTGATTCAATACTAGCTTATGACACAATTAATAAGGGAAGGTCAATATTTGCCTTTGGTCTGTCCTCCATCCAAACAAAGGATTCCCTCCCTGTAGAGAAATCTGGCAACTTGTGTATGACGCTTGAATTTGCTATTGGGGTGACATATAATAGGCTGGTTTTGCTCTTTGCTTAAACAACTGGTATTTTAAGCATTGATGGACAGAGACCTGTTCTATGTGACGTGTGAGCTTAAACATAATGAATTACCAGGATTTTAATGTAAATTTAAAACATAGACTAGGGAGTTACGTGCATTATCTGGGGTGTTATAATGCACATGAGATTGTACATATAAATATTACAGCAATGAGACCTATAGTCTTTATAACTAATATTCTAGCAACACACAGTAGGCTGCCTATGGGACACTGGACTTGTGTATATGTTGATGTAGTTAAAGGACAGATGATTTTTTGACAGCTATGTCATGAGTCCAGATACATATGGCTATTATTTTGTGGAATTTATAAAATATAGCAAAATAATAGCAGGATATACCGTGCACCACAGACTCCAGAGCGATAGTAGTCTTGCCTGTGGGCTATATTGCATCATGTTTGTTCACAGAATAAGTCACCTGGGCTTCGACCTTCTTAACCTAAATAACACACTAGAAAGTAGGTCAGGAGGGGCAAGGAGGAGGGTCATTAGCTTAAAAAGAGGGAGAGGTCCCTCTTTATAAGGACCCTCTCTTCTGGAGAGTGACCCGCCCTCTCCAGAAGAGACAGTCACAACCAGCAACATGGAAGGAGCTACTAAAAAAAAAAAAGTATCGAAGATTGATGTCCTTGAAGGACCTAGTGAGTATTGCTTGTAGTAATTGACATAGATTAATTTCTTTCTGTAATAATAACTTTTATATTTGTTATTTCCTTTTCTTTTAGCACAGTTCCTGGGTTCAGTCCACCCAGGACCCAGGAACTGTAATTCTAGGAGGAGGGTCTATGCCGAACAAGTTGCTGTTACGTAGTCTAATTGCTGACACCTGTTGTAGAGGTCACAAGTCTTTGGTTGCAGGATCTGAGGTAAGTAGTATTTACTTTGTGAAATAGTATATCTATTCTAATGATAGTTATAAATATATATAAAACGTGTATTTAATCACCATACAAAATACTTTTTTTTTCTCCACTCTTGCAGAACTTCCCCAACTTAGAGAAGCAGAACACCTGTAAGAGAGGGGGGAGGAGAAGACAATGAAGGACACCCTCTCATTATCATGGAGGATAAAACGACTTCGAAAATCTACTCAGAGGATCAGGGGGAGGGGGGGGGGGAGAAGTGGAAGAAGAGGGGAAGGAGAGGGGAAGGAGAGGGGGTGGAGAGAGAATAACTATTTTTTTTTACTAACACCGTAATGTTATTTTGTAGCCTTCACTTAATAAATGAATTAATAGGAAGATTTGTTTTATCCTACAAATGTGTCTTATTTAGGATGGAACGGTCATTCACCCCTGTATGGGAGGTAATTGAGTTACCCTTCCTACTCACCCTCCATCCCCCCCCCCCTAACCATCTATCAACAACATATGACCCCCACCTTACGGTACTCACTAGTGGCACCTGCAGCCGAACCCACCTCAATCTCCTTGGTCTGTACCTCGTAACCCCCCCCCCTTCTTTTCCGTTTCCAGGTCAATGACCTCAAACAAAGCATTGACACACTTTCTCCCCTAATTTAACAATGCATTTTTGCTGGCACCTATAGGCTAAGAAACCACTACTAACCCCTGCAGAGTTTTATCGAAGGTCCTCCTTAACCCCTGCATAGGATATCTGGATTGATTGAAACTCAACTGATGTGTCCTTTGGTTGGTATACACGTCGATGGAAGAGTTGTAATATTACGGAAAGCTTGCTCTGACCAGGTGGTCTTTTAGAGATTTACCCTTCTTCCATGCTAACATTGGCTGCCTCTGTGGAAAGATAGGCTATGCGAGGTGTGCTCCATACATGTTGTTAAGCCAGTCCCGCAGATCTCTCATATTCTGCTGTTGTAGGAGACCTGCCATTCCTGGGAATAGAGGAGAGGTAAGATCAATCTCTCATTAGCGTCGAGTCTCCGTCCCATATTTCGTAGAATCTGCCTGTCCAACCCCAGGACCTTCGTCGCTGATGGTAGAATAACATCATCTTGGTATACTTTACTTCTGAATATTTCCCAATGGCTTTCTAGGAGCTCCTGTAGGTCCTATTCCTTCCTGATGATGCCTTTTAGCTATATGTTCAGCGAATACAAGAGAGATTCTTTGAGGGAACGTGGGTGACTCGATGAGTAGAGTAGATACGAGTGTAAATTAGTAGGTTTGTAGTAGTCCGTTGTCTGCAGAGTCCTATCCAGTACGTCTATGTATACTCTTTTTATCTAGAAATAGGATTGTTTGTTTGTGTTCCTCCAATGAAAATTTTATTTTTCCATGGACTGTGTTTATCCAGTTGAAGAATTGAGTTAGTTGCTGCTGTCCTTCCGCCATGACACTAAAAATGTCATCAATGTATCTCAAATAGATGAGGAGGTGATCCTGTTGGCTGTCGCTTCTGGCTGTTTCAAAGACCGTGTGCATAAATATCTCATGTTATTGCCCCACTGCTTGAAGCTCAAATCGCCGTCCCCTTGATCTGTCGGTATGTTCGACCATCAAACGTCAGGATTGTGTCACACATAACGTGTAAGATACTTCCTTCAGTAGTTGTTTCGTTGGGTTCCTCATTACTCCTGTTTGTCGAAGATTAGTCCCTATTCTGTGTTTATATTGATCAAAGAACTCTGTTATCTTCCTGGCAGCTTCCCTCTGGGGAATACTTGGGTATATGGTAACCACGTCCAAGGCGAAAATGACTGTCCCTTGTGGGACGAGTTCCCCGATTGCTGTTATCCTGTTGAAAAAGTTCGTCGTGTTCTTTAGACATTCTGGAAGTAGTTGAAGTAGTGGGTTCAATAGGGCTGAATTTTATAATACTCCCTTGTTATGAATGCAATAACAAGGGAGTATTAAATATATCAATGAATAGATGGATCAAATGGGATCAATGAATAAAATGGATCTGTGGGTATTAGTAGGGTCATTGGCTGCTGTATCTGCGATGGTTCTGGGTCTTGAAATGGGCAGAATATAATTATGTGTTTTTAATTGTGTATCTCTTTATACCTCTCCACAGGAGACAAGGTTTGTAACAGTGCTGCTTAAGATTGCGACTTTAGCAACGGTAATACCTAATATCATTGTTGAGAAGTCCGACACAAGGGAAAGGAAGAGTCTAACACCCGTTGCGTGTACAGGTGTTGTGATTATTGCCTTGTTGTAGTCAGCGATGGAAAAGGGAACTGGAGAGTGAGGTTATACCATGAACTCCTCCGTGTTAACAACAATCATTGCCCGGCAGCTGCAGTAATGATATATCGTACACCAGAGGATAATATGTATCCGAGAAAGTTCGCTATATACATCACTGATGAGGCTCCGTCCAGCGTCCACAAACCTGAACAAATACAAAACTAATTTCGAAGTGATATTGAATGTTGCAAGAAAACTTGTCCCAGAAATAAATGTAATGAACCGTGAGATCTCGAGATAGCTCGACCTCACATCACTGGAAATATTAAGAGTCAAAAGTTATGTGATTTTAAGACATAAAACATCAACATATGGATTTACAGAGAAGACTCACACGAAATGTTCAGAAATGGGAACATTACAACATTCTCAGTAAAACTAAATGTAACTGAACATCTAAATAGATCAAAACGTATTTAAGAAAATATTTTATGCTGGTGTTTGTAGTGGAACGGCCCAGAAGGGCGACCAGTAGGTATGCTATGATCAGAGACTTGTGTGTTATTGATGAAGACAGATGTTATCTAAACAAAAGACGGAGCCCAGAAGCAGCTCGACTCCGCAAAGTTAAACAGATGAGTGCAAATACTCTTAAAAATGATGGAAATTGTGTTAAGACGAATGGAAACTGTATACAATATTAAGGAGTCATCAGATATCGACACCATTGTTTTCGAGAGGCCACTCTTCACTAGCCAGACGGCCACTCTTCACTAGCCTGACAGGTCATTCTTCACTAGCCTGACAGGTCACTCTTCACTAGCCTGACAGGTCATTCTTCACTAGCCTGACAGACCACTCTTCACTAGCCTGACGGCCACTCTTCACTAGCCTGACAGGTCATTCTTCACTAGCCTGACAGGTCATTCTTCACTAGCCTGACAGACCACTCTTCACTAGCCTGACAGACCACTCTTCACTAGCCTGACGGCCACTCTTCACTAGCCTGACGGCCACTCTTCACTAGCCTGACAGGCCACTCTTCACTAGCCTGACAGGCCACTCTTCACTAGCCTGACAGGTCACTCATCACTAGCCTGACAGGCCACTCTTCACTAGCCTGACGGCCACTCTTCACTAGCCTGACAGGTCATTCTTCACTAGCCTGACAGGTCACTCTTCACTAGCCTGACAGGTCATTCTTCACTAGCCTGACAGACCACTCTTCACTAGCCTGACGGCCACTCTTCACTAGCCTGACAGGTCATTCTTCACTAGCCTGACAGGTCATTCTTCACTAGCCTGACAGACCACTCTTCACTAGCCTGACAGACCACTCTTCACTAGCCTGACGGCCACTCTTCACTAGCCTGACGGCCACTCTTCACTAGCCTGACAGGCCACTCTTCACTAGCCTGACAGGCCACTCTTCACTAGCCTGACAGGTCACTCTTCACTAGCCTGACAGGCCACTCTTCACTAGCCTGACGGCCACTCTTCACTAGCCTGACAGGCCACTCTTCACTAGCCAGACAGGTCACTCTTCACTAGCCAGACAGGTCACTCTTCACTAGCCTGACAGGCCACTCTTCACTAGCCAGACGGACCACTCTTCACTAGCCTGACAGACCACTCTTCACTAACCAGACAGGTCACTCTTCACAAGCCTGACAGGCCACTCTTCACTAGCCTGACAGGTCACTCTTCACTAGCCTGACAGGCCACTCTTCACTAGCCTGACGGCCACTCTTCACTAGCCTGACAGGCCACTCTTCACTAGCCAGACAGGTCACTCTTCACTAGCCAGACAGGTCACTCTTCACTAGCCTGACAGGCCACTCTTCCCTAGCCTGACAGGTCACTCTTCACTAGCCAGACAGGTCACTCTTCACTAGCCTGACAGGTCACTCTTCAATAGCCAGACAGACCACTCTTCACTAGCCTGACAGGTCACTCTTCACTAGCCAGACAGACCACTCTTCACTAGCCTGACAGGTCACTCTTCACTAGCCTGACAGGTCACTCTTCACTAGCCAGACAGGCCACTCTTAACTAGCCTGACAGGCCACTCTTCACTAGCTTAACAGGTCACTCTTCACTAGCCTGACAGGTCACTCTTCACTAGCCAGACAGGCCACAATTCACTAGCCTGACAGGTCACTCTTCACTAGCCTGACAGGTCACTCTTCACTAGCCTGACAGGTCATTCTTCACTAGCCTGACAGACCACTCTTCACTAGCCTGACGGCCACTCTTCACTAGCCTGACAGGTCATTCTTCCCTAGCCTGACAGGTCATTCTTCACTAGCCTGACAGACCACTCTTCACTAGCCTGACAGACCACTCTTCACTAGCCTGACGGCCACTCTTAACTAGCCTGACGGCCACTCTTCACTAGCCTGACAGGCCACTCTTCACTAGCCTGACAGGCCACTCTTCACTAGCCTGACAGGTCACTCTTCACTAGCCTGACAGGCCACTCTTCACTAGCCTGACGGCCACTCTTCACTAGCCTGACAGGCCACTCTTCACTAGCCAGACAGGTCACTCTTCACTAGCCAGACAGGTCACTCTTCACTAGCCTGACAGGCCACTCTTCACTAGCCAGACGGACCACTCTTCACTAGCCTGACAGACCACTCTTCACTAACCAGACAGGTCACTCTTCACAAGCCTGACAGGCCACTCTTCACTAGCCTGACAGGTCACTCTTCACTAGCCTGACAGGCCACTCTTCACTAGCCTGACGGCCACTCTTCACTAGCCTGACAGGCCACTCTTCACTAGCCAGACAGGTCACTCTTCACTAGCCAGACAGGTCACTCTTCACTAGCCTGACAGGCCACTCTTCACTAGCCTGACAGGTCACTCTTCACTAGCCAGACAGGTCACTCTTCACTAGCCTGACAGGTCACTCTTCAATAGCCAGACAGACCACTCTTCACTAGCCTGACAGGTCACTCTTCACTAGCCAGACAGGTCACTCTTCACTTGCCTGACAGGTCACTCTTCACTAGCCAGACAGACCACTCTTCACTAGCCTGACAGGTCACTCTTCACTAGCCTGACAGGTCACTCTTCACTAGCCAGACAGGCCACTCTTAACTAGCCTGACAGGCCACTCTTCACTAGCTTGACAGGTCACTCTTCACTAGCCTGACAGGTCACTCTTCACTAGCCAGACAGGCCACAATTCACTAGCCTGACAGGTCACTCTTCACTAGCCTGACAGGCCACTCTTCACTAGCCTGACATTTCACTCTTCACTAGCCAGACAGACCACTCTTCACTAGCCTGACTGGTCACTCTTAACTAGCCTGACAGGTAACTCTTCACTAGCCTGACAGGTCACTCTTCACTAGCCAGACAGACCACTCTTCACTAGCCTGACAGGTCACTCTTCACTTGCCTGACAGGTCACTCTTCACTAGCCAAACAGACCACTCTTCACTAGCCTGACTGGCTACTCTTCACTAGCCTGACAGGTCACTCTTCACTAGCCTGACAGGTAACTCTTCACTAGCCTGACAGGCCACTCTTCACAAGCCAGACAGACCACTGTTCACTAGCCTGACAGGTCACTCTTCACTAGCCTGACAGACCAGTCTTCACTATAGCCTGTCACGTCACTCTTCACTAGCCAGACAGGTCACTCTTCACTAGCCTGACAGGTCACTATTCACTAGCCTGACAGACCACTCTTCACTATAGCCTGTCACGTCACTCTTCACTAGCCAGACAGGTCACTCTTCACTAGCCTGACAGGTCACTATTCACTAGCCTGACAGACCACTCTTCACTATAGCCTGTCACGCCACTCTTCACTAGCCAGACAGGTCACTCTTCACTAGCCTGACAGGTCACTCTTCACTAGCCTGACAGACCACTCTTCACTAGCCTGACAGGTCACTCTTCCCTAGCCTGACAGACCACTCTTCACTAGCCTGACAGGTCACTCTTCACTAGCCTGACAGACCACTCTTCACTAGCCTGACAGGTAACTCTTCACTAGCCTGACAGGTCACTCTTCACTTGCCTGACAGGTCACTCTTCACTAGCCAAACAGACCACTCTTCACTAGCCTGACAGGCTACTCTTCACTAGCCTGACAGGTCACTCTTCACTAGCCTGACAGGTAACTCTTCACTAGCCTGACAGGCCACTCTTCACAAGCCAGACAGACCACTGTTCACTAGCCTGACAGGTCACTCTTCACTAGCCTGACAGACCAGTCTTCACTATAGCCTGTCACGTCACTATTCACTAGCCAGACAGGTCACTCTTCACTAGCCTGACAGGTCACTATTCACTAGCCTGACAGACCACTCTTCACTATAGCCTGTCACGTCACTCTTCACTAGCCAGACAGGTCACTCTTCACTAGCCTGACAGGTCACTATTCACTAGCCTGACAGACCACTCTTCACTATAGCCTGTCACGCCACTCTTCACTAGCCTGACAGGTCACTCTTCACTAGCCTGACAGGTCACTCTTCACTAGCCTGACAGACCACTCTTCACTAGCCTGACAGGTCACTCTTCCCTAGCCTGACAGACCACTCTTCACTAGCCTGACAGGTCACTCTTCACTAGCCTGACAGACCACTCTTCACTAGCCTGACAGGTAACTCTTCACTAGCCTGACAGGTCACTCTTCACTAGCCAGACAGACCACTCTTCAGTAGCCTGACAGCTCACTCTTCACTAGCCTGACAGACCACTCTTCACTAGCCTGACAGGTAACTCTTCACTAGCCTGACAGACCACTCTTCACTAGCCTGACAGGTAACTCTTCACTAGCCTGACAGGCCACATCTTTGATAAGATGACAGATACCAGTCAAGAAAATAAGGATGAGTATTCTGAATATTGTTAGGCTTTCAGGACACAAAAAGAACCAGTCAGTGACAGAAAGAGTGTCATTTTTTTTGGAGATATATACAGGAGTTGTTACATTCTTGTACAGCCACTAGTACGTGTAGCGTTTCGGGCAGGTCCCTGGAATACGATCCCCGCCGCGAAGAATCGTTGTTACAACCAAGTACACATTTTACTGTTGCGTTAAACAGAGGCTACAGTTAAGGATTTGCGCCCAGTAAATCCTCCCCGGCCAGGATACGAACCCATGACAAAACGCTCACGGAACGCCAGGCAAGTGTCTTACCACTACACCACGGAGACTGTAAGATCAGTCAATAAGATCAGTCAACAGGTCACAACACAGACCAGCACTGTTCTTGAGCTTTCTAGATGACCTATCACTTTTTTTTACCGGGAGATGACCTATCGGGAGAGGTGAGGTCGATACCCTCATAATAATGCTTGCAGGTGATGCACAGCTCAAGAATATGATTGTTAGAAGAGGCAAAAAAACTCCATAAAGATTTGATTAAACTGAAGGAAATGTCTGACAAGTGACAGTGAATTCAACTCCTATAAAACCAAAACAATGAAAGTAAGAGAGAATGAAAAATGGCCGTTTGTACCAATTACCATTGAGGTGAAACTTCAGGAATATAAGAGACACAAGTGTCTGCTCAGATATCACAACAAACATATCTCCTGAGACCAATATATACAGGATTATCTCAATGGCATTTGTCACACTGACATATATCAGTAGTCTTCAGGAATCTCAATGAGTAATCATATAGTGTACACTGCACATATGAGATCATTACTGGAGAATTCTGCTACAGTGAGCACTTATCTTCTCTAACAGACCTGGGATACGTGGAGAGGCCATAGGAGTGGAATCACAACAATCACAGCGAATCAAGACATAGAGCGGACATCTTAATAACAAACAGTAAAAAGGATAGAAATTGGTAGTTTATCAGGCCAGGAAAGACAATAGTGAAGGCCCAAATTAGTCGAGGAGTTGTAAGGAAGAACCCTGTTAGTGTGAGGAAAGTACGGAAGGAGAGCACACTAGGAAGGCCAGTTAAGTCCGTCACGTCGGAGAGTTACTCATTTAGAAACGGAGTCGGTTAACTGAACCTCGAACCACAAGCTCAGGTGAGTACACGTGTGTTGGCACAAGAATAATTTTAAAATGTCATGAAACACACAACAGGTTTCCCCCGGGTGTTGGGTTACATAACACACTCACCGTCTCAGCCTTCAAAACTCATTTGGGTGAAAATTCACCGAGAAAATTACGTGGTGCACCTACTCGCTAGTCATATCGTCTGGTATTTTCTTTTGCTTTACCATCGAGGTCTCTTGTAGTAGACCATGTTGATACTTGGAATGTAAAAGCAACATGAAGATGGGAAGTGTGCAGCGTGCGGTGGGATTGTCCCTCGCCTCGCTTGCTGTCTCTCTCCAACACCTCCAGCGCACTCTAACCTTCCTGCCGCCCCACAAATGTAAGAAAATTAAACTGGGGGAAACAGAATATATTTTATATTAAATAATCAAATCGTTCTGGGGACGTAAAATGTAAACAAAGTAAAGTTGGGAGTTGTTGCAACGTATACTGAGTCAATATTGTAACCCAAATATATCGTAGCTGCATTAATATAATTACATTTTAAACAAAATGAAGTATTATGAGGGATGTGTGAAAGAAAAGATGGTAATGATTCAACTGCATAAATCTCTGGTGTGCCCCCATTTGGAGTACTGTATGCAAGCATGGAGATCTCATCTTCAGAAAAACATAGCTGCTCTGCAGAAGGTGCAACACTGGGCAACAAAAATCACTCCAGAACTAAGTCATCTCTCGTATCAGGAATAGTTGAAGACCACAGGGCAAACAACACTGTAAATCAGGCATGACAAGGCGGATCTCATTGAAACCTTTAAAAAACTGAACAAGTTAGAGGATGTTCATCCAGACATTTTCTTTAGGAGGTCAGATGTAACACAAACAAGGAACAACGGTTCCAAGCTCAACAAGACACAGTGTAGGAGATTCCTTTTCACCCACGGGGTTATTAACACAGAACCTCCCACCAGCTCAAAGCCGTAACTGCCAAAACTGTTTTGAGTTTTAAAATATACCTGAAAATTATCATCATAGAAAATGGGGGGAGGGGCCTTCGACAAGCCTCCGGCTTTCTGTCCTCGTCGAGGCCACTAGGGTTAGTGGCCTCGACGGGCCACTAACTAGGGTTAGGGCCCTCAGTTAAATCAGGTAAAATTAAGTAAAAAACCTCATATATGTCAATAAACTAGCTAATACGAACCGTGCCCTGAAGGCCGTTATGCGACCAACGTCTTCCAGCATTTGTACACTAGAGGGAGCATACTAATATATTAAGATATTATCATAAATATCAATATATCGTATCAAGATATTAAAGCCAACATGCTGACGTTGATGGTCATGTGAGTATAGGCAAGAAACGAGAAGGTGATAATGGGAGCAGATTTAAAAATAAAAGCAAAAATCTTTAACGCTTGGATGATATAAGCGGTCACAAAACAAAGTAGTGTAGTTACAGTTTACATTTAGGAAAAAAACATTTGCTGGTTAATATATATTTAGCAACGCGAGTATCTCATTGATCGTATTTAGTACTTATCAAGGTGCCAATGAAAATGTTAATTTCAAAATATTCATAAATAATATATATGAAAAGTATGGATGAGCTTCTAGAGGGCCATTCCTATTGGGTGTGCTTGCAGTAATAGCAGAGTACTATGGGTACAACCACCGCAGCAACAGTGTTGGAATTGGCATTATCCCTAGGCAGTTCTTTGAGGGTTAGACTGCTGAGTCTTTAGGAATCATTGGGAAGGAAACTTTCACTATTGATCTGCCAAAAGAATTGAAGACAGGGATGATCATCCCTGTACGGGTCAACAATGGTAATTCATTTGAAGCTATCTTGCGATTTGACACTGAAGTGGAACTGACCTACTTCCGTTATGGTGGCATCCTCAACTATATGATTCGTAAAAGGATTCAGTGAACAGAATAACATTACAGTACTAGCTTGAATTTAAAAAACAATTGAAATAGTGATATACCAGTAGAGTTAAAATTATGGAATTTGTTGTCTGTACAGACAAGAGAATGCAGAATTCTGTTGTCTGTACATATATACTATTGAAATAGGTGACAAAATATTTTTATCATATAATTATTGTACTTTGCAAATTATAAGATGACAATACCAGAGTAAGAATAGATGGATTTGTTCCAATTAGCAGTCATTTCAATTAGTGATACCATTGAACAGGTCTCCTTGCTAGTATGTTATACATAGGTCATAGTATACATACATAGGTCATACTATACATAGAAATAGAGATCTTAAATGTAGTTATTGTCCTTGTATATAAGTCACCGGAGGCAAACCATCAGGATTTAAACCATTACTGATTTAATGAGTTTACAGAGTAACAGAGCAAATAAAATACTTGAGGAAATCAACTGAAGTTCTAAGGTGATTCGAACCCTGGACCAAGAGACTCCCAGCCGCTGCCACTAACCACCGGACCACCCCGACATGGTAAAAGTCATGCAACCGGATTTCTACTAAAATCACAGGAAGTCTGCAGTCAGACTTCCACTCCTGAAGTCAGTGGGTGGTCCAGTGGTTAGAATCAGCGGCTGGGATTCTCTCGGTCGCTAGTTCGAGTGACCTCAGAGCTCCAGTTGATATTCTCGTTGACAAATATCACGTTAGTGTAATTTCTCTGTGTAATAAAAACATTTCTATGCCTTATGAATAATATTAATAAATAATAATAATAATATGCCTGGCACACTGTTATACAAAGGAGTAGAATAGTTACTTTACTCTAATGCTATTTTATTAACTCACTCTTATGTATATATTAATATACAAAATAAAACAATAAAAAAATATTAATTTGAAACTTTTACCTAAAATCCTGTTTTATTAATGTCTTAGTTTTATTAGTTTGATTTAACTTTGTATATGATTGTTTTAATAAAATAGTTTTATGGTACATTAACTTTTGGGCCACCCTTATAATAATATGAATAATATCAAACACGTTCAAACACAAGGTGTTGCTAGGAGGCAGGAGAACTAGAGGGAACCGGCATGTGGATCAGTGGGAAGTAAGGCTGGACGGTGTTTGATAATGGACAGCAAGGTCTAGCATCCGATGGCTCCACAACCCTTCTAACAGAGATGGTGGCTCTGAAGCCATTATTGCTGTGAAGAAGGCTGATCTTATTGCTGCTCACTTCACAACTAAGATGCAAGTGACTGACCCCAGATCGTTCTCTCCCTCCGCTACTGTCCCGTACCAATCCCCAAATATCTCCCTTTATCACAAAACAGAAAGTAAAAATCTTAAATATCCACAAATGTTTGCAAGAACATGTTTACGTGGAAGGTCAAGGATGCAAGGCCATGTTTACAGGGCAGGTCAAGGTTGCAAGGCCATGTTTACAGGGCAGGTCAAGGTTGCAAGGCCATGTTTACAGGACAGGTCAAAGTTGCAAGACCATGTTTACAGGGCAGGACAAAGTTGCAAAGTTATGTTTACAGGGCAGGACAATGCTACAAGGTCATGTTTACAGAGCAGGTCAAGGTTGCAAGGCCATGTTTACAGGGCAGGACAAGGTTGCAAGGCCATGTTTACAGGGCAGGTCAAAGTTGCAAGGCCATGTTTACAGGGCAGGACAATGTTGCAAGGCCATGTTTACAGGGCAGGTCAAAGTTGCAAGGCCATGTTTACAGGGCAGGACAATGTTGCAAGGCCATGTTTACAGGGCAGGTCAAGGTTGCAAGGCTATGTTTACAGGGCAGGACAAAGCAGCAAGGCCATGTTTACAGGGCAGGAAGGTTGCAAAGCCATGTTTACAGGACAGGTCAAGGTTGCAAGGCCATGTTTACAGGACAGGACAAGGTTGCAAGGTTATGTTTACAGGTCAGGACAAGGCAGCAAGGGCATGTTTCCAATGGTTGGAAAAACCTGCCTTTTATGGTTTGGTTTGGCCAGTAAATCTGCCACTAAACAGGTGGGAGGCCCAAGGTTATTGTTCTTCACGAAAAGAAATGTAAGACATCGGTAGAAAACCATTATATAATATTCTTGGCTTTCAGTCGTTAGAAAGACCTATTAAAAATCGTTCTCGAGACATTACTAAATTAATTTAAAAAAGCTACAAAGTAATAAGCAATTTAGTTTTTAGACACAAAATAAGCACATCAGACCTGCAACAACAGTTCACCGGAAAATGACACCAGCCTCTTAACTATGGAGATAATGCATGTGTCACAGCCTCCAGAGTCTTAACTATGGGAGAAAATGCATGTGTTACTGCCTCCAGAGTCTAACCTATGGAGAGCATGCATGTGTCACAGCTTCCAGAGTCTTATCTATGGAGAGAATGCATGTGTCACAGCCTTGGATGTTGCTCTTGTATGTAATAGGGCATTGTGTAGGTGATTGATGTGTAAGATTCAGATTTGAGTTGATGAAAATTCTCTCCAACTCATAGAAGACGTCATGAGTACCGTTTTGTGGTGTTCCTGGAAGATCCATTATCAATTGCAATAATGTAATAAGGGATGCTGTGTATTAAGTGTCTGAAAATAATATTCTCTCCTAGATGATAAACCTCGACTTGTCGAAAGCCTTTGACCGTGTTGATGTTTAGTTTGTATTAGAAATATTGGATAGGGTAGGAGTGGCACAAGAATTTATTGTTTGGATCCGTATGCTTTATAAACAGTTTCGGAGCAGCGTTTGAATTAATGGTATCTTGAGTAAACTATGTTCAATTGAACGGTGGGTACGTCAGGAGTGTCCCCTTTCAATGATTGTATGTTATATTTCAAGAACCAATGTACTTGGCAATAAAATGCAATGACTTTATTGTTCCACCTCGTCTTCCCAGTGCTATGACACTTTCTGTTATTGGTTATGCAGACGATACCACTATTTTTGTGTCGACAGAAGACTCAGTGGTGAATGTTCAGGATGAGTTAGACTACTTTGCAAGGGCAACAGGTGCTGCCATTAACAAGAACAAAACGTGAATGATGGGGCTTGGTAGTTGATGTAATTAGGTTATTCATGGGCTGAAAGTAGTGGAGTCTATTAAAGCTCTTGGGATTTCATGGTATAAAACATACGGAAAAACATTGGTTACGAATTGACAAGTACTATGTGGAAATAGTAGTACGGAAAAAAGTAGCTACGAATATGTTGTCAAGTAGGAAATTAACCATGTTTTAGAAGGCTGTAATAATCAATTGCAAAATTTGTCTAAAGTGTGGTATTTGTCTCACAGCTTTCCAGTTGACAAGAAAAGTGCTATGGAGATTGACAAAACTATGTTTTAGATTTGTATGGTATTGGTAGATACCAACCAATTAAACATACTACACTATGTAAAGGCAAGATGGTGGAATAGAGAGACTGAATGTGCATCATAAGTCATTGGCTATCTTATGTGTTATCTTTAGAACGGAAATAATGGAAAGTGTAAATGCGTTAGGGTATTATTTTTTGTAAAATACGTGTTAGCTACTTGATACATATGCCAGAGTATACTGACCTTGCCTTGATTTCAAATCACTTTTATTCATATGTAATTGATGTTCACAGGTGGTTTTGTAATGTTGAAGGTTTTTCAATAAAGAACAGTAAACACGTGTATGATGTTCTGCTCCCACAAATTGTTCCTAGAGTAGAGGAGGCATATCCACTCTTTAGCGGGCAAGTAATATGGGCAAACCTCCATGTTAAATTTATCGCCCAAAAACAATGTGAACTATGAGACACAATATTTATGAGACGCTCCCTACTAATGGTAGGTTGTTGATGTTGGTCATTAAGGACAACAATAGGTGTGGCCGCTGTAATGAAAATTTTGAATAATATGCATATATTTTATTTCTTTACTTAAGCAGAAAGTTGTTCTTGTAAACTGGATTACAGGCACTCTTAAATCATTATGGGCCAAAAAATAAAATCCAAGAAAATTAAGAACACAATAATTATGCTACTTTCTGAATACTTTTTGTGTGTGTGGATAGGCAGGCAAGAGGGTCACTCAGTAGACAGAAATGAAGTTCTTGCAAGGCAGGATCAAGTATAGCATTTGGGGTTTACAGCTCATGTTCTGTGATATGAAACTCTGTGCATACTAGTGGCTTTACAAGATTGTAAATACCATGCTATGAATTCTCACAAACCCAATGTACCTTCTTGTATATAAATAAATAAAATAAAATGAAAAATTGGTTTATTGAGAATTATATAAAATATATGTAAATGTAGTATTTTCTCTCGTAAACTAATGTAAATATACAATAAGACCAGCAGTCTTATTGTATATTATTTTAATAAAGGTAAAAATAAGCAAACCTCCTAAGTAATTGGAAATAACCATTCCAAATGTTTTCTCCAGGTCAGTGTTTCCACTCCTGTGAAACTTATCACAGAGGTGAGTGTCCTCCAGGTCAGTGTTTCCACTCCTGTGAAACTTATCACAGAGGTGAGTGTCCTCCAGGTCAGTGTGATCAGACGACTCCTGTAGTGTAAAAGGTGACTACACCCGTGTGCCCCATTTTGAGAATGGAGGCTAAGCCGAATACTTAAATTGGGGTTGTAAAATCCGTAGATTGTTTTCAGAATTGTTGTTTGTTTTTTAAATGAAATGGAAGGGCGTAGACTTAAAGGAGAAATAGTATGTAAAGTCGTAGACTTAAATGATGTAAATCCCTCAGAATTAAATTCAAACAAATCCATAAACTTTTTTGTTTTTAATTTGTTTTTTTTTTCAAAATGGTGTGCAAAACCATACACTAAAAGGAACACAATATAAACAAAAACGACTCAAACAGGTGTGTTTACAGTGTGGAATCTAATGGAAGTGAGGGCCACTCCGGCGCCATGTAGTGTTACCACATTGAAGGGGGGGGGGGGGGAGGGGGTGTTGTTGTGCGGTCAGGCGAGCAAGGGTCACACGCCTGCCACCCAGTGTTTATAGAAATATGTTTAGGAAAAGAAAAAAAAATCAGTAATCGTGTTTAGAATTAATCGAGCTCCCAGTGTCAGACTACAAGTGTATGATTCATTTACCATTGAGCAGTGATATACAAGAAAATTATATCAGTGTCAAGTGTCACCCTGACCCCTTTCCCCCCCCCCCCCCTCTTCAAGCCGAGAGGTGCCTGGCAACTGCCCACTCCCCCTTCCCACCCGCACGCCTCACCGCACCACTGTACCTCCTGCCACATGTGCCCAGGGGTCTCCCACCCACCCATTCACCGCCCACACTGTGATTGTGGCAGAGATGTGTTATCCTCCATGCACTTAGACATGGCATAGGTCACAGCAGGCATTCAAGTACCTCCCAAATGGGATTGAGACATAAGTACTCATATGAGTGGTGAGTGCGACGGACAGCTAACTACCCCTGCTGCCACCACCCGTGCTCACCCTCCCATGTCACGCCCGCCCAGGGCCTCCCAATGTCTCAACTCACCTGGCGGATGGAGGGGACTTCTACAACTAACCAGGAACTCCACGAACCCCAAATTGACCAGCAGTCTTATGGTTATTCGTCCAGATCCGAGGAATAGGTTGTCAGCCATAATGTGGAGACATAGGATATTCGACTCTCTCGGCATGGGAGAAAGGCAGATTGGAAAGATTGGAAAGAGGAGCGTAAAGGGTGAAAAGATTCCAGTCCACCTTATAAAACGACAACCGAGGAAAAGAGAGAGGAGAGTGGGAAAAAAATTGAGGGTTATAAAGATTTAGGAAATTGGCATTATTATGGAGGTCAGCGAGGACCCTACACAATAGGTCTATATATATATATGGAGGACCTACCTTACCTTGAGGTTACCTTGAGGTGCTTCCGGGGCTTAGTGTCCCCGCGGCCCGGTCGTCGACCAGGCCTCCTGGTTGCTGGACTGATCAACCAGGCTGTTAGACGCGGCTGCTCGCAGGCTGACGTATGAGTCACAGCCTGGTTGATCAGGTATCCTTTGGAGGTGCTTATCCAGTTCTCTCTTGAACACTGTGAGGGGTCGGCCAGTTATGCCCCTTATGTGTAGTGGAAGCGTGTTGAACAGTCTCGGACCTCTGATGTTGATAGAGTTCTCTCTCAGAGTACCTGTTGCACCTCTGCGAGCAGGGAAGGGCGAGCAGAGGGAAGGATCAATTCAGGAAAGGAAGCGAGTGCAGGATCCAACATGAATCGGCTTGCCAGATTTAAGGAGAAAGAATGCAGAAGAGGACGAAAGATCCCAGAACACGGCCTCGGGTATTCTTCACAGCACCACTGGTAAGGATTCCAAGAGGTGGCTAAGATCGGAAAGAGAGAGAAGAACATGCTGGGGAAGATAAACGGAACAGACAGTGTTCTATTTAGCTATAAAATATGAACAGTAGTTTTAGGAGTCCGATCAAAAGCTGGAGAGAGGGAAAGAAAGGCATAACCGTGGAAGTAACCAGGACACGCCTCAAACATTGACTCCTAGAGACAGACTCAAAATAGCGAAAATTCAAATCTCAGATGTTGCATTTCATGAAAAATCGCTGACACACCACGAATATTCTATTGAAAAAAATTACCTAATACAGAATAGAGGTCAAGAAAAATAAAGGAGAAAAACTAAGGCAAAGGGCACAGTAGACTACCGAGGATCAGGAGTAGATGCAGAAGAGTCAGGTTGAAGTCAACAAAGACGGAGGAGTTAGGATGGGAGTATAAAAGAGCAGAGGCAACCTCTCGGGGTCTGTTGAGGAAGGTGGCGCCCCGGAGGGAGGAAAAACAAGGACAGAAACGGCAGTGAAGATATCATCAGGGACAGGACCAGAGGAAGAGTCAAGGGCTTCAGGAACTTCCATAGCCAGATCAGCCGACTTCACTCCGCTACCGAGATGGGAGGAGAGGCAGCTTGGAACCAAGATGGAAGAGAAAATTAAAGGAAGAATATAAGCCATCTTAACCACTGGAGAGGAAAAAGGGAAAGTAGCAAGGTTTCCATTTCTGACAGAGACACGTCTGGGAAAACTTCCAGAGTCAACCATAAACTCCTTAATATATTATGGAGAATGAATGCAGTATCAATTAAACTATAAAGTGAATTAATTAAGTGGCAAATTTGGTCTAGAAAACGAATGATATAGAACATTGCCACATCGCCTAATTACCTCACACCCAAAATCTTATTTTTTAATTTATCTCTAAAAGCACTAGTCTGAAGACTGAATGTAACAAAAAAGTACTTCTCTAAATTAAACAAATTTATCAGTAATTAAATAAATTAAATAAAACCCCTTCCGATTATCAATGAAAACGCATCTAGGGACGCATCCTTGGAGTGGGGAAGAAGGAGACGCCAAACTGATTATGAAGCAGCAGCTCCCGTGAGTCACGTTAAACAGTGACCTCCTATATTATGGATAGTTCTGCTGCTTACTGAAATGACTAAGCTAAACCATTGCGAAGTGCTCCAGTTCCGATTAACGTTAATAAGTACTAGCTCCTATTCGGCCCCGCATTGCTGTGGCTCAGCAACGCATGTGCGTTGCTGAGAAACAGCAACCTTTCCCGGTCTCCCAGTCCTCCCTACCATTTCCCCCTCCCCCCCCCCACCCCTAGGGGAGGGGGGAATAGTTGGGAGGAATGGGAGACAGGGTCCTCCCAACCATTCCTCACTCCCCCGTCCCCTCGTCCTCCCCAACATTCCTTCCTCCCCTGCCCTTTTGTCCTCACCACCATTCCCCACTCCCCCTTCCCTTCGCCCTCCTAACTATTCCCTTTCTCCACCATCCCCTCATCTTCCCCACCAGCTCCCACTCCCCCATCCCATCGTTCTTCCTACTATTCCCCCCCTCCACCGTCCCCTCATCCTCCCCAACATCCCCCACTCCCCTGTCCCCTTATCCCCCCCACCACCACTCTCCATTTCCCTGTTCCCCTCGTCCCAATCATCCCCAACTCCCCTGTCCTCTCGTCCTCCCCACCATTACCCACTCGTCCTCCACACCATCCCTCACTTCTGTCCCCTCCTCCTCCTTACCATTCCCCACACCCTCGTCCGATTCACTCCAAAATGATTTGATGTTCCCATCAGAAAATTGGGAGATCAAATGATCTGATGTTCCCATCACTGATATATAAGAAAAACAGTTAAAAAAACGAAATAAAAACAATAAAAAATAAACTATACTCATGAAATGAATGGTATGGTAAACAACACAGCTCAATTTCAATGCAATATCACATAAAATAAATAAATTAAAATGAATAGAAATTGAAATCTATGAAAATTCAATTTATCAATGCAATCAGAAACATTGAAATGGAACCACAACACATTTAGTATTGCATGTGTTGCTATTACGTGCAATGGATGGTTCTGTTTTTCAAAAAAAGCACGTTTTTACCTGTCACAGGGGTGGCATCTATATAGTAGGCATATAAAAATGCACATATTCAAATGAAACATTGTGTAAAAATTTCAAAGCAATCGATAAAGAGGTTTAGAAAATTTCCCTCAGATGAATAATACAGATTTTTCTTTAAAACATGTTTTTTTCCTGTCACAGACATGACATATATATAGTCTGTATATAAAAATTCGCTCGGATGCAAATGGAACGTTGTGTTAAAATTTCAAAGCAATCAATGAAGAACTTTTGGAGATTAGCGAAATTGAACAAACGAACATTTACAATTTTATATATATAGACTAGCTGTACCCGGCCACGCTTTGCTTTGGCTCAGCAATGCATGCGCATTGCTGAGCTACTGAAAACAGTAGAACAGTAAAAAACATGAACCGAAAAGCAATAAAAAAATAAACAATTAAACTATACTCTCGAATTAACAGTAACACTCTCAATTCTAACATAACATCAAACAAAATAATGAAATCAAAATGCAAATAAATAAAAATTTAAGAAAATTCAACTTATTAATGCAATCGGAAACATTGAAATGGAATTGTAACATATTTAGTATAGCGTGTGTGTTGCTATTACCTACAACAAATGGCGCTGTTTTTCGAAAAAAAAACATGTTTTTACCTATCACAGGTGTTTCATCTATGTAGTAGGTATATAAAAACAAGTGTGTATTCCAACTGAACGTTGTATCAAAATTTCAAAGCAATCAGTGAAGAACTTTTGGAGTTTACAGCATGTGTTGCTCTTACGTCCAACAGATGGTGCTATTTTTTCATAAAAAACATGTTTTTCCTGTCACAGGTGAGGCATGTATATAGCTGGTATAAAAACACGCACCTATTCAAATGCAACATGTCCAAATTTTAAAGCAATTGGTAAAGAGGTTTCGAAGATTTCCCTCACGTGAAAAACACATGAAAAACAGTTTCTCAAAAAAAGAATGTTTTTTCCTGTTACAGTTGTGACATCTGTATACTATGTAAATAAAAACCCGCTCGAATGCGAATGGAACGTTGTGTCAAAATTTCAAAGCAATCGGTGAAGAACTTTCGGAGATTAGGGATTTTGAACAAACGAACATTCCATTTTTATTTATATAGTCCCAGTCCTCCCCACCATTTCCCCCTCCTGTATCCCCTCGTCCTCCCAACCAGTCCTCGCTCCTCTGTCCCCTCTTCCTCCCAACTATTCCCCCTCACGCCTGTCCCCTCGTCCTCCCCACCATTCCCCCCTCCCCATCCCTTTGTCCTCCCCAGCATCCTCCTCTCCAGCATCCCCTCTTTCTCCTAACTGTTCCCCACTCCACCGTCCCCTCATCCTCCCCTACCATCCACCACTTCCCTGTCTCCTTGTCCTCCCCGACATTCTCCATTTCCCTGTCTCCTCATCTCCACCATACCCCTCTCCTGTCCCCTCGTCCTCCCCATCATTCTCAACTCCCTCGTCCAATGCATTCCCAAATGATCTGACGATCCCATCAGAAACTTAGGAACATCAAATGATCTGATGTTCCCATCACTGAAGTGTAAGGAAAACAGTTAAAATATGAAATGAAAAACAATGAAAAAATACAAAAATAAATTATACTCACAAAACGAACTGTATGGTAAACAAAACAGCTCAATTCCAACACAATGTCACACAAAATAATTAAATCAAAATGAAAATTAATAAAAATGTATGAAAATTCAATTTTTCATTGAAATTGGAAACGTTGAAATGGAAAAGTAACATATATACTATAGTGTGTGTGTTGCTTTTACGTGCAACAGATGGTGCTGTTTTTTTTTTTTTTAAAGCATGTTTGTACCTGTCACAGGTATGGCATCTATACTTTTACTCACGAAATGATTGGCATTGTAAACAACACAGCTCAATTCCAATGCAATGTCACACAAAATAATTAAAACAATATAAAAATAAATCAAAATATATGAAAATTCAATTTGTCAATGCAATTGGAAACAATGAAATGGAATCGTAACATATATAGTATAACAACGTATTTGATGTAAGGATCAAGCTGGTTTATGTGATGTAAGAGTTGATCTTACATGCAACAGATGGCGCTGTTTCTTAAAAAAAGAACGTTCTACCTGTCACAGGTGTGGCATCAATACTTATAATTACTAAGTAAATGGTATGGTAAACAACACAGCTCAATTCCAGCGCAATGACATACAAAATAATTAAGTCAAAATGAAAATAAATCGAAATCCATGAAAACTCAATTTATCAATGGAATCAGAAATATTGAAATGGAATCATAACATATTTAGTATAGCAAGTGTTGTTATTACGTGCAACAGATGGCGTTGTTTAAAAAAAAAAACATGTTTTTTATCTGTCACAGGTGAGGCATCTATATTGTAGGTATATAAAAACATGTGTGTATTCGAATGGAACGTTGTGTCAAAATTTCAAGGCAATCGGTAAAGGACTTTTGGAGATTACACCATGTGTTGCTCTTACATCCAACAGATAGCGCTGTTTAAAATAAAAAACATGTTTTTTCCTGTCACAGGTGAGGCATGTATATAGTAGGCATATAAAAACACGCTTTTATTTAAATGCCACGTTGTGTCAAAATTTCAAAGCAATCGGTAAAGAGGTTTCGAAGATTTCCCTCACATGAAACACACTTGAAAAACATAGTTTCTCAAAAAAGCATGTTTTTTTCTCGTCACAGAAGTGGCATCTATTTAGTATGTATGTAAAAACCCGCTCTGATGCGAATGGAAAGTTGTGTGAAAATTTCAAAGCAGTCGGTGAAGAACTTTCGGAGATTAGTGATCTTGAATAAACGAACATTTACATTTTTATTTATATTGATTGCATATGTGGCCATATCATGTTATTTTTAATTGTTAACTGGTTATGTTGCAGGAATAATCTACGGGAACGGATGAGCGTCTATTAATATTAATCAATAACTAATTCTCATGTCATATCTGCAAGATAGATGTAGTTTTGCATAGTTTAAAATTTAACATTTCAGCAGGTGAAATTCTGACTGCTCGAGACAATAACTGGAGTAATGTATCCCACAATACACGAGGACGCCATTACCACATGGTCCATGTGGAGACCGATGATGCGTCTATTGCTTGTTAACCAGGCCACGTTCAACAAAGACAGCTAGGCTTGTCCTTTACACATAATTAACCAATATGTAAATAGTAGAATAATGTTTAGTAAGAAATTTCTGTCAATAGAATAGTTTTGATTTGGTAGAACATATTGGGATAACCCCCCAAACTTGTGAAGTAGTTTATTATTGAGATAAAATTTAATCTATACGCTCCACTTTCTAAAGAAATAATTTAATAGTAAATAAAATACAATTAATTTAATGAACAAATAAACAATAACAACTAAAATAAAAAATAAAAACCCCACAGATAAAATTCCCACAAGGAGGGTCAGGAGTGATGCACTGTGAAACAGCCTCTATATCCTCAGTCACTGAGGGAGACCGAGAGTGGACTACACGAAAACGTCTGGGAGAGGGATAGACATCAGACTGGAGTAACAGTTAGTTGTGGGGAAGGGCTAAAGACAGAGGGCTGGAATGAGAAGAAGATGGAGGCTCGAAAAGTGGAGGAGAGCTCAAAGGAAAGAGAAGGAGAAAGAAGTAGAGATGCAGCACTAACCTGGCACATAGGAGAGTGGGAAGGAAGTCTGGAAACGATGGTCTGAAGGTCTTCATTGTGTATTGACTCTTTGGACTTCTGTCACCTACTGCCAATTCCATAAATTTATACTTGCTCGTGTTGAAATCTAGTAGCCATCTTGGATGATCCTGCAATCCTCATCTGTCACACAACTCTTCTCATTAATTTCGTGTCATTCGCGAACATCGACATATAGATCTCGACTTCTGTTGACCTGTTGTGTACGTATATTAGAAACAAAACTGGCCCCAGCACCGAACCTTGAGGTACTCCACATGTTATGGTTTGTCAATCTGACTTCTCGCTCCTGACTATTACTCTCTGGCTCCTGCCTGTTAAGTACTTCCTTACCCAAGCTAGGGCTTTTCCGCTTACTCCCACCTACCTCTTAAGTTTGAATAGCTTGAATAGCTCAAGTTTGGATAACCGTTACTCGTTAGATAGACGTCAAAGTGTTGCACAACGCTCCCAAGGGTCAATGTTTTGTCTCTCACTGAATAATTCCGTTAGCAACCACTTAATTTCTTGAAATAATAAGCCATAGGGTGTTCTACCCCTTTTGTATCATTCTGTGACAGCACTGCCCCTAGACCGTAGTCTGAAGCTTCGACGGGTAATATGTATCTGTCATCGAAATTAGGGGACATGAGAATGGGAGTTGATATCAGAATGACTTTTAGGCTCTCAAAAGCAAACAGACAGTCCTTGGTCCACATGAACTTGATCCCCTTCTTTAGGAGATTTGTCAAAGGCACTCTTATAGTCGAGAAGTTAGGAACAAATTTACGGTAGAATCTGGCCATATGCAGGAAAAGTAGGACCTCCCTACGTGTTGAGGGGGAGTCCAGTTACTACCAACTGAGCTTGCTGAAAAGCTGAAAAGAATGCTTCCATGTTCCACAAATTGCCTTCCCAGTTGGAGTCGTAGATCAACACGTCATCTATTTAGACCATGGAATTCACTACGTCGGTCGTGTAGTTCACCATCGTCATCAGTTGCTGAAACGTAAAAGCTCATTTTTCATACCAATTATGTCATAGCCTCACTTAGCTCGTAACTGTGTTCTTTTAATTCACTCTTTCTATCTGTCCTTAGTGAATCTTCTTACCAGGTCATAGGTAAGTTATTAACAACTTAGCGGTAATAGTTAATCCAATGGGAATAGGGGCAAAAACACTAAACAAAACCATCACCACATTTTTTTTTTTTGCAGGGATATTCCTGCGCGGGCCCTAAGCCTCTGGCTGGCCCAATAAAAGGCATCACCACATGTACTTCTTAACTATACACATTTATTACATATGTACAAGACATGATAACACTGCAGGTGTCACTTTCACAAAGGACACTACAAAAGGACTTCTGTGATCTTCTTTCCAGGCGAGTCTACTTTAATTTTTAATCATACAGTACTCAAGGTTCTTTCCCTGGGCCTTTCTTCTACTGTACTCACGCCAGCAAGTCCACCTTTCTCAGCAAATCATAAACCTACCCTCCACAGTATCATCACTGTGTCAAAACACCACTTCGAATCTCCAGTAGCACGCTGGCTGGCTTCACCTATAACAAGCCTTGACTTAGAGGACAGACGGTACTCCACATACTTTTTGTTATAACTCTTTACTATTCCTTTATAAGGGGCTACAGGGAGGGTGACGGCTCTTTTCTAAGTGAAAGTGATTCGTGGAAAGAGTTAGTACTAGGCTACCACAATTAAATTTGGCGACCTTGCCTCGTCTCTAAGCCCTTAATCCCCTTCGAAAGACCTTTCTCTGGAACCCAATTCAAAAGTATCATTTTCCTGCATGCTTTTAATAGAATGCATATCTCACATTTTAGTAAATGCTATAGCCCTCTAAAACAGTTTAGACTGTCACAACCCTCTCGCTCAAGTATGTAAGAAACCTTGTGTTTATCTATTTAACATGAAGTATTTTATCCCAATCCTATACTTTATAACCATCAATTTGAACCAATGCCTCAAAAAAATGTAAAAAATACCCATTACAATCTAACAATCATTACAATCAATAGATTGCATCAACAATCAATATAAATATCAAAATGCTGTCCCTGTTATCCATATCCTGAATGTCAGGTGCCAGTTCGGCAATCTTCCTAATGCCTGAAAACAAACATCCCATACATGACTTTATATAACTAAATTCAATATCCCTATTCCTATCAAGAATCTAGCTAAGATTCATTGGCACTTTTGCCAACCACGTGTTGCCATCTGGAACATGAAACTCAACAAATTCAATTACATAAACTGAAATTTCAGTCTTTCAGGAGAGGAACACTAAACTCCTCAACGTTCATCCATGTGTTCTGCTAAAAACCTTTATTCCATATTAATGTCCACATGACATTATCTTAACTTAAACAATAAAACACAATATTTTATTTATTTATCAGTACTACGTCTAATATCACGGTTCTTAGCTGAATATACAGCAATCAAATGTTCACACTCTATCAACTAAGAGTGTCAATGTTTAATTGGTCCGCCCTTCTTGCTCTCAAAACACTGAACAAGAAATGACAACAGAAATTTTCTAGAGCCTCTTGTTCTAGGCACAGTGCAATTGCTTCACGCTAGACAGTTTCATGTTAAAAAAAATTCTATATTTCCTTCCTCCAGAATTTCACTACTAATTTCCTTGGTTTCAACATTTAACAATATTTTCCAGATTCACATTCCCAGATATGCAGAAGCATTACTTTTAATAAAATTGAGCTAATATAACATATAATTTTTATTTTCCCGCAATTGTTCTTGAACAAAAACAAAATTAATGATGATGTTAGATGAGTGAAGTGTAGATGATTGTAGTTCCAAAGACCATCAATTGTTGATTGTATAGAATCCTGGTCCTCTTCTACTCCATTCCAGTTTCTGCTGAAGGGGCAACAAACTGTCTGTGAATTTTGTGGCGAGTGACAGCCCGTGACTGGCTGCCACCTATTGGGTGAACCTTACTTAAGAGATTATTTTTATTTTCTCTTAATTTTATTCCTTTTAAGCAGTCTCCGTGGTGTAGTGGTAAGACACTCGCCTGGCGTTCCGCGAGCGCTATGTCATGGGTTCGTATCCTGGCCGGGGAGGATTTACTGGGCGCAATTCCTTAACTGTAGCCTCTGTTTAACGCAACAGTAAAATGTGTACTTGGATGAAAAAACGATTCTTCGCGGCAGGGGATCGTATTCCAGGGACCATAGGATTAAGGACCTGCCCGAAACGCTACGCGTACTAGTGGCTGTACAAGAATGTAACAACTCTTGTATATATCTCAAAAAAAAAAAAAAAAAAAAATTTAGTAAGTAAGTAAACTTACTTACTTACTAATGAGACACGACTCATTACTTTTCTCACAGCCCACAAAACAGTCATGATAGACGAGACTGAAACAGCAGCTGAACCACAGTATTGCAGGACTTAAATGAATAACGGTGTCTCTTGATGGAAGTATCTTCAGAGGGGCATTGAGGTGGGTGGCGTGTTGGCAAAACAAATGGATCCCAATCTTCACTCATCATGGTTCACTTCATCTCAGGTATTTCTTGGAGACACCAGACTACTAGACCGTAAACATCATTCGTATATACCCTTGTACAATTAACCTTGTGCCGAGGAAGGCCATTTGGCACTCTTCTGTAACGAGTCAACTGTACTCTATTGGGAGCCCGTGTCGTTCTTCTGGTATCTGTCTCGTTTCGCTTGCGTTACAATAGACGACGTAACCAGGGATCCAGAGACGAGAATAATTAGTATTGCTACATGCTGGCTCCCTCTCTGATTTCTAAACATTTACTTCCGGTCTACTTGCAGGTTTTGACGACCCAGCTGATGGGTGGTGGTGACGTCGAGGCAGCTACCCACGATGGTGTAAAACGTTGATAGCTGTGGGAAAATCCTAGCAGGTTTTAATTCTTTTTCTTTTTATGAATTATTAAATATTTACTCTAATTTATTTTTCAGTTGATTTTAATATTATATTATTTTTCTTCTGAGTTAGTTCTTAGTTCTTTTTTAGTTAGTGGACTGTATATTCTAATTCAGCTGCTTGAACGTATCACCCACAGTTGGAGGGACAATTTGTAGCTTAAACCACTTTGAGGTGGATCCTTCATAAACCACAAATTGTTTACAGAGTCATTAATATATAATTTATAATCATACCACATATGGTGGTCTAATCTACTGTAATTATACTTATAGTTAATCTTTCTACAGTATAAAATAAAAGGAGGGCCTTAGCTGATACTGTAGATGGGGACCTGTTAAGACTGAATAATTGTAGCATTAGATAAGGGCCTGTAGCCTTGTGCCTCAGAGTGCCACGTAAAGGCGGCTATCTGGAGGCCTGCAAGGCTTGATGTAAAGCAGGGTACCAAATTTCTATAATTATGTTGGGAGCCAACTGTCTGCTTCAGTAACTTCCCTCACAATTACCTGTTTGGGATGTTTAACATTAGTAAAAGCACACCAACATGTTAAGGTACAGGTATGACTAGTAATAAGAGGGATGTATAAGGTAGAGTACATACGTGTTAGGGATTTTAATCCCATAGTATAACCATCTAACCTATTTATGTAATAAAATGGCCACAATATACTCAAAAATACTTGGTAAGATGGATACTGGTGTTCCTGTGGTTGTAAAGGTGCTGTTGTGGTTGTTGCTCGCTTGTTGACACGTAATCTAGGTGTCTATCGAATTATACCAGCTCGTATGGAAGGAGCCACCTCTACAGTGTGTTGTTTTGTTATGATTCTGTCAAGGGAGCCGGTCGGCCGAGCGGACAGCACACTGGACTTGTGATCCTGTGGTCCAGGGTTCGATCCCAGGCGCCGGCGAGAAACAATGGGCAGAGTTTCTTTCACCCTATGCTCCTGTTACCTAGCAGTAAAATAGGTACCTGGGTGTTAGTCAGCTGTCACGGGCTGCTTCCTGGGGGTGGAGGCCTGGTCGAGGACCGGGCCGCGGGGACACTAGAGCCCCGAAATCATCTCAAGATAACCTCAAGATGGCGTATGTGCCGACGCCTCTAGGGGAGACGTCCTAAAATATTTGGTGGTTTTATTTATAATTAATGAAAAGAGAGTTAAGCCATATTTCTGGTGTTGGAAATTATATTCAGTCCTAGTTAACACTTTTTTATTAAGTTTAAACATTAAACTGTTGTATATTTATATATTTCATCTCTTCTTAAACGTCTTGTTGGATGACGTCACAGAATAACCCATTCTCCTTTTCTTTAATGTGTAAGTAAGTAATTATCAAAAGAAGGCACCAAACCGGGAAGGCTATCAAGCACCATCAAATGTGAGGAATAATCAGAGGGCGCTAAATATCACCAAGGATGCCAATATGAGAACAAAAACGCATAAGGCGAACGATATCAAAAGTATCCGAGTCACCAAGAATTCTATTGAGGGACAGGTGACCGCGAGGGGCGGTCGGAAAGCAAGACACACGCTCGTCCTGGAAGTCAGGACACTCAAGAAGGTACGGTAAAGTAATTATCAAAAGAAGGCACCAAACCGGGAAGGTTATGTAGCACCATCGAAGTGCGAAATAATCAGAGGGCACTAAATATCACCAAGATTGCCAATACAAGAACAAAAACGCATAAGGCGAACGATATCAAAAGTATCCGATTCACCTAGAATTCTATCGAGGGACAAGTGACCACGAGGGACGGACGAAAAGCAAGACACACGCTCGTCCTGAAAGTCAGGAAATTCAACAAGGATATGCACAACTGTAAGAGGGACAATGCAATTCGGACAATAAGGAGCAGGGCGGCGCTGCATCAAGTCCCCATGGGTTAAGCGAGTATGGCCAATACGCAACCTCGCCAGAGCTGTTTCCCATCGCTGGTTATGGTGGTAGGAGGACGGCCACGAGGAAACACAACATATAAGAGTACGTAGCTTGTTACCAGTAACAGACGACCAAGAAGCCTGCCAAAGGGTAAGGAAGGAGGAATGGATAACCGGGTAAAAGTCGGAATATGGAATACCTTTACGAGAGATAGGACAAGAGCGGACAGCTTCCTTGGCGGCAGCATCCGCACGCTCATTTAAAGACACACCAATATGGCTGGGAACCCAACAAAACTCAACCGACTTAAATTTACTGTGAACAAGAAACAGAACATGCTGGATCTCGACAACTACTGGATGAACTGTGGACCCGGGAGCCATGAGGGCACTACGAGAGTCAACAACAACTACAAAGGAGGACTGACAACGAGAAAGCAGGAGATGAAGAGCATAGAGAATAGCATAAAGCTCCGCTGTGAAGATGCTAGTCTCCGGAGGTAAGCGACACATATAAGTGCGATTAGGATAAACAACAGAGTAGCCAACACCGTCCGCAGACTTAGACCCATCGGTGAAGACAGAAACGGAGCGGGAGTGAGAAGAAAAGTGCTCAAGGAAAAGGCGTTTTAGAACTGTAGGAGGGTAAAAGCTTTAGTGTCACGAGTGAAGGATGTACAAAACCGCGGAAGGGGGACTCTCCATGGGGGCAAAGAAGGAACAACACGAGGAGAAACATTAGAAACACGAACGGAAAGAGAATCCTGTAAGCGAGATAACCGGACAGAAAGAGGGAGGCGGTGAAGAGGTAACAGGAACCGCAGGAGGGGTAAAAGTGAAAGCACGACAGAGGCGAGAGGAAGGATGTTTTAAGGACCGCACAAGATAGCGAAGACTGGAGCAATCACGGCGGTCCTGGAGAGACAGGAAGCCAGTGTCAACATACAAGCTAAGGACGGGAGTCGAACGAAAGGTACCAGAACTGAGGCGCAACCCAGTATGGTGCAAAGCATCAAGACGGCGAAGAATAGAAGGAAAAGCAGATGAGTAAGCAGGGCAACCATAATCGAGCTTAGACAGGACGAGAGAGGAATGTAAAGCAAGGAGAGTGCGCCTATCCACTCCCCAAGAAGTATGGGACAATACCCGAAGGAGGGTAAGGGCCTTAGAGCACTCACCACAGAGGTAAGAGATATGGGGAGACCAAGACATACGAGTGTCAAGGAATAACCCCAAAAGCTTCACGGAATCTTTGTACTCAAGGGGATGACCATAAAGTGACAAAGAGGGATGAAGAACGACCCGTTTCCGAGTAAAGGTCATCGTACAAGTCTTAGAAGTAGAGAACTTGGAACCATGATCGGTGGCCCAAGACGACACGGCATCAATCGCAAGTTGAAGCCGGCGCTGAAGGAGAGGCGAATCATCACCCTGACAGCAAAGGGTAAGATCATCGACATAGAGAGCGGAGAAGACACCTGAAGGAAGAGAAGAAAAATAGACCATTGAGGGCAACCAGAAAAAGAGTAGTGCTCAGAACACTTGTTACGGCCCTCTCGGGACGCAACGGGGTTCTTACTCTGATGTTGTTACAGGAAGTTGTATCCGACCCCAAGCCAGTAGTGGCTTTCAAGGGATGTGATCCGTGACGCAAGAAACTTAAAGGGGGAAGGGAAAGAAAGTTAAGAACTTAAGATTATAATTATTCCCGTCACCAATTAAATAATATATAAAAGTGCACAGGGGGAGGGGTATTAACACTGTACAAGGGGAAAATACACAATTGTCTTCTGCTGAAGACTCTGGAGCAAAACTCTCGGTGGTGAGTCCTCGGTGCTTCTTCGTGGCCTCGCAACGAATCCTCTGCTAAGTTGAGCCTACCCTGGCCACAGGTCAGCCAAAAACACAGGTCCACTGGGGGCACCGCCGTGGAGGCCGTCAACCACACGTCCAGCTGGTGTGCTGGCAGGTTCCGGAACAGCAAGGCTGGTCAGGCCACTCCACGAACGATATAAGGGGAACGCCCTGGACAGGAGCCTCGTGTGACACCACAAATCACTCTCCTGTCCTCAATACCCCAGTGGATGATCGTCTCCAACAGTCGGTCCCGGGTAATCCTTCTACTGCCACTCCACTGGCAGGGTAACACACCACAGTTTTCTTCCGGGGGGACGACTTCACAACTTCTGCAGCAAAGTACAAGGTATGGAGACGGCTGCCTCGGGTAGACTCACTCAACGTCCATCACAGCAGTCCCAGGTCGACTCTGTAAGCAGACACGTCATCAATAACTGGGACACTAAGGCACCTCACTTACAGGCTCAGACACAAACGCCCACCTATCCACTCCATAGATGGCGCTGGTGTCTGAGCACCACCTCACCAGAGGTCAGCAGCGGCTGTGTTGAGCGCTGAACCGGACTGGAAACTGGCCCTTGTGGCTGGTACACCTTGTCCTCACCAGGTGTCGTCGTCCATTTGGTGGGGGTTTCGGGAGCTGACCCACAGATGGCGCGGTCGTCACTGCTCCGTGCTCGGACGCTGGATCCGGGTTCGTAACAACACTACCCTGGGGCACACCTTCCTATTGCTGAAAAGAGGCAGAGAGAGTGGTACCAAGTCGCACCCGAAAAGAACGACGAGAGAGGAAGCTGCGGAGAAAGAGAGGGAGATGACCACGAAGGCCAAAAGAATGAAGCTGGGATAAAATATGATATCGTTAAGTGGTGTCGTAAGCCTTTTGAGGTCAAAAAGGACGGCAACAATGGAGGTCTTCGCAGCAAAAGCAGTTCGAATATACACCTCCAAGTTCACCAACACATCTGTCGTGCTGCGGCACTTGCAGAAACCAAATTGAGAAGGGGAGAGAAGGTGATGGAGTTCCAGGAACCACATCAGACGAATGTTAACCATACGTTCAAAGAGTTTGCAGACACAACTTTTGAGGGCAATAGGGCGAAAGTCCTTAGTGGAAGTTCCCAGAGACCCTGGTTTGCGAACAGAGAAGACAACGGCATCGAGCCAATCCTCAGGGATTGACGACAACTCCCAGATCCGATTATACAGACTCAGTAAATACTGAGACGTGCACGGAGGGAGATGGCAAAGCATCTCATAATGAACACTATCGGAGCCCGCCGCCGTAGAACCGCAGAGGGCCAGGGCAGAACGAAGTTCAGAGAGAGAGAAAGGATCGTTATAGGGAAGTCGAAAACGAGTGCAGAAATCTAAAGGACGAGATTCAAGGACAGGTTTACGAAGAAGGAAAGATTAGGGAAGATGAAGACCAGAGCTAAGAGAAGAAAAGTGGGAACCCAGTTCGGTAGCGACCTGCAACGGGTCCGCCAAAAGAGTACCATGGAGGTGAAGGACGGGTGAAACATCGGGAACGAACTTACCCGCTATATTGCGGATATGCTTCCAGATCTGTGGCAGAGGAGTTTCGGACGTAATGGGAGAGACATAAGGTGCCCAACATTCACGTTTAGCCATATGGATGGCCCTATGGGCCACCGCACTTGCTTTCCGAAAGAAAAGAAAAGAATCGGCCGTCTGCCGACGGCGGTGCCTCTTCCAGGCTGCACACTTACAGCGGACAGCCGAGCACAGTCTGCATTCCAACAGGGAACGCACTTCCGTGGACCCCGAGATGAAGAGCAAGGAATAGAGCGGAGGGCAGCGTCGAAGACAGTGTCATGAAAAAGGAGGAGAGCGCGAGGGAGAGGAAGAAGGGAGAGGTCAGAGAGAGCAGCACTGAGGGTAAATAGGTTCCAGTCCGCTTTAGCAAACAGCCACCTAGGGAAGGAGAGGGAAGAGCGAAAAGAGAAAAAAAGTAAACAAGGATGGGGAAATGGTCACTGCCATGGAGGTCATATCAAGAACCTACCATGTGAAATCTAAGTAAAGAGAAGAAGAGCAAAGAGAAAGATAAAGACAGGAAAGGGTGCAAGTCCGAGAGTCCAAATGAGTGGGCTCACCAGAATTCAGAAGAGACACGGAAGAAGAGAGGATAAACGGCTCAAGAAGGCGACCTCGGGTATTCGTCAGAACATCACCCCAAAGAGAATGACGACAATTGAAATCACCCAGCAGGAGCACAGGCTCTGGCAAGGAGTACAGTAGGTGTGTCAGATCAGGAAGAGAAAGCGGGACACTCGGGGGGAGATAAATGGAATAAACTGTGTACCATTTCCCCACAAAGATACGAGCAGCAGAACAATGGAGAGGTGAAGGAAAAAGTAAGGGGACAAATGGAACATCAGAGCGAATCAAGAGAGCAGAAGAATTAGGAGCCCCAGCAGCAGCTGGGGGGGGGGGGGAGAGAAAGGAATAACCACAAAAACGACCAGCACGAGCACCAAGCATCGGCTCCTGGAGACAGACACAAAGGGGCGAAAACCGCGAAATCAGAAGTTGGAGCTCGAGGAAATTGGCGTAATAATCTCGAACGTTCCATTGAAGAATATACATCTACGAGAAGAGAAAGGACAACAACAGAGAACAAGGAAGAAACAAAGGCGAAAGAGCAACATAGCATGTTAAAGAATATCAGGGTCGGGATCAGGGTCAGCAAAGTCAGGGTTAGGGGGCATGGGTAAACTGAGCAAAGACGGAGGGAAGGAAGCGGGAGAACAGACCAGAGGTGGGCGGGCGGGGTCCGGAGGAGGAGGAAGAGGAGGAGACAACGGAGAGGAGCAGTCAAAGACAGCAGCAGGAAGAGGGGAAGTAGAAAGGGGGCAACACACCTCAGCAAGGGCAGCAACCGAGAGGGAAGCGGGGGCCAAAGAAACCTCCATAGCAGGAACAGGGGGTGCAACCACTGAAATGGGAGGGGAAGGAGCAATAGAGCCAGTAGTAGGGGCCGAGGAAGAAAGAGAAGCCTTCTTACCCGCCGGGGAGGAGGAAGGAGAGGAGCCAGGCTTACGCTTCTGACTTAAAGAGACCTGTGTCCCAGCAACTACGTACCGGGCAATGGATTCCAGCGTCTCAACAGAAGCTGAATGAGAGCATACACGATGGCCGTTAGGAGAGCGATGGACATCAGCCTACACCGACAGGTGGCGGGGAGAGTCAATAGATGGAGAAGGATGGGAAGGAGGATCGGAGGGAGACGAGGAAGAAGACACAGGAGACATGACAGACCAGGTAGAAAGAAGGGGAACCCCAGACAGAGGACCAGGATGGGTACCCTTCGGGACAGAACTCAAAGGAACAGAGGAGGTGGCAGTGGGTGTATCAGGGTCCAAGGCCCGGAAACGGTTGTGAGTCTGAGGAAGGTGGGAAGGACGAGGAGAGGAAGAGCGCAACACGCGAGCATAAGACACATTAGCATAAGGCGGGAGATGGCAAACCTGGCACCTCGTCTCAGGAAAAGATAAACGCTCCCGGTGCTTCAAGTTGAGGACGGCTGCCTCAAGCTTGTAATGGATAAAGGCACGGGAGAGGTTGGATGGGCCTCACCGCAGTTGAGGCAGCGAGCCTGGGGAGAAGTGCACTCTGACTTAGAGTGACCTTCGCCCCCACACAAAGGACAGTGAGAGACAGTCCCAGAGCAGCGGAGGGCACCATGCCCAAACCTCCAGCACTTGCTACAAAGCCGAGGAGAAGGAATATACTCCTGGACAGAGCACCTGGCACCAGCAAGAATGACAGAGGATGGAAGGGTCCTACCATCAAAGGTGATCTTCACAACACGAAGGGGTTGAGGGCGACGACCACGAGGGGGACGAGTAAACAAGTCTACCTGGAGGACAGAATGGCCTTAGGCATCAAGGGTATGCCGAATGTCATCCTGGCAGTCCTGCAGATTCCGAACACCAGTCGCAACATGGGGCGGGAGGAGAATAGTGCCAACACTGGCATTCAACTGAGCGTTGTTTGAGAACCGAACAGGGATCTCGCCAAGGCAGGATAAGGCAGCCAAGCGAGAAACTGCATCCTGAAAAGGAGCAGCAACGACACGTGTACCGAGACAAGTGGGGTTGAAGGTAACAGACGCATCCACGGAATCAACAAGATGCCGATGGATGGAGAAATCGTCAGGAGGCGCAAAATCAAGAGGGAGGAGATCAAAGTATTTGGCCCATGAAGCGGGACCAAACAAGGCCTGATACGCCTCAGTACGGGAAGGAATCGAGCGAGTGCGGTCGTGGCGTGGACGGCGTTGAGAACCCCCAGAGAGAGAGGGGTCAAAAGGAGCAGTAGTCACAACGAGAGACTTAGCCGCACCAGGGGACGAAGTGGTCACCACTGGGGGCTTGAGGCTCGACCCAACCACAGAGGAGGGAGGGGAGCTGGGGAAAGAAGTCTGGAGAGTCAAAAGAAGGCGCAAGGTTGGGGCTATAGAGCCCGGTCTTCCAATTCAGGCCGACTCGGGGGCTTGGTCGCCCACCCCACAAGCCCAAGAGGGTACAACAGAAACATTCAACGACATACAGACGAAGAGTGATAAATTCATCCATGAATGTGCCCCCAATACCCACCATGGAGCCACAATTAGAAGCAGGACACCCAACAGGAAGCTATCGCCGATCATGCCGGGGCCCCCTAGGGGTGCGTCGTGAGTATACGCCCCACAAACGCCACCTTAACAACCGTCAATCCATCGAGATCGAGCTCAGCAACGAAAGGGGGATTGACAATAAAAGGTTCCCCTCGCTCGAGACTTTGGGTACTACAGTTCTACGGGTGCAAGAGTATGCCTCCTCAAGCACCCAGGCGTCAAAATAGAAGAAGTCCAAGAGAATAACAAAAACAAGCAAAAGGTCGGCTGGAAACGACAAGCAGATAGGAGAAGAGGGGGAGAAAAACGAAACAGAAGGAAAAGGAAAAGTCGTTCAGCATAATTAGAGAGGACAGCAGCAGGAGCACAAGGCCACAAAAGGACAGAGGACTGTCCAAGGAGCATCACACTCTGGCAGCCGCCCACTAAGCCCCCCTCACAGCATCAACGGGCTGAACAGGGAGGGGTTGGTCTTAAATGTGTAACTTATGTTATTTTGTGTCGGATTTCCATCATAATTCCGGTTGGGGGGGGGGGAGGAACACGGGTCGTAGTCCCGGTAAGGAAGGACTGCGAACACTTTATTCCTCTCCTTCAGAATTATAGTGCTGCTTTAATTTTAGTTTGCATCGTTGTGCAGCATTCCACTCGGGACGGACGTCCCTTACTGGCTCTTCGGGTGCTGGAAGTAATTGAACGTCTTCTTTTCCTGACAGTTCTAAAGGAACTAATTTCTCTAATGTTTTGAGAGTAGTTTTGCCACGGCATTTTACTGTCACTATTCTCAAGATGCCCTGGCTGTCTGGATGAACAGAGACTATTTGGCCTATAGGCCACTCTGAGCGTGGTCCATTGCTGTCTACCAGAACTGTCACCAGGGTTCAAGTTAATTCAAAATTCAAATCAAATTAAAATGTTTATTCAGGTAAAGTACATACATACGTACAAGGTGTGATACAAATATTGATAGATGTTTGAAACGTTGAACCAAATCAGTCTCTCGGACATATGAAGGATCCTCTGGTTCCTCATCCGTAAGGGACACAAGGTTACTGAGAGGTCTCCCATACATCAGATGAGCTGGACTTAATGGTTCATGCTGCAAAACATCATCAGAGAGGTAGGTAAGTGGTCGATTATTAACTCGTGCTTCTATCTCTATGGCTACGGTTTGGAGCTCCTGTAGGTCAACCTTTTGGCGGTGGAGGGTTTTCTGTAAAGAATGTTTCACTGTTCCAATCATGCGTTCATATAAGCCTCCGTACCATGGTGCTCTAGGAGGTATGAATTTTCAGTGGCACTGCCGTTGATTTAGGGCCGTGCGCACCTTTGGGTGTGTCCAGATTTTCCTCAGACATGCTTCTCCTCCCACTAAGTTAGACCCATTGCCTGAAATCATTAACTTAGGACAGGATCTACGTGAAGCAAACCTGCGGAAAACCTGTAAGAATGCTTCGGCACTCATATCGGGAGTCACTTCTAGATGGACTGCCCTTGTTGTGGCACAAGTGAAAAGAAAGATATATGCCTTTACTGGTTTTTTGTCCTTGGTGCCTGTTAGTGTTAGTGCTCCTGTGAAATCTACTCCTGTAGTCTCAAAGGGACGAATATGTACAACTCGTTCCTTTGGAAGTGGAGGAGGGCCTGGATATGGACACACTCTAACATCATATCTCCGGCAAATAACACAGGATTTAATTATGGATTTTACAGTCTGCCTACCTTGGGGTAGCCAGTGTCTTAAGTCTGTGAGAGTATCTAATACCCCACCATGCACTGTTGTATTTATGTATATGTAACACAATTAGTTTGCTGACTATGTGGTGACGAGGAAGCAATATATGATTTTTTGCTTCCAGATCTATGTCCCCATGCTGTAAGCGGTCTCCGCATCTGATTATGTTATAATTGTTGGTGTTTACCCAGAGACCCAGATCAGTTTGTAGCTTCTTAGGAACATTGTCAAGCTCTGTCCCGAATGTATCTGTCTGAGCTCTTTTGACCCAGTACCTTAGGGCATTAGGGAATTTATGCTTGATTCCTATTTTCCTTAGAAAATCAAACACCACTTGGTGGCACCTATTAGTTTGTTCAGTTCAGAGTACCGATTAGGATCAATTACCAAAGTCCGAGGTAGTTCTGGGTTCTCAGTGGGAACAGTGACATTGGTCACAATGACTTGTGTTTTTTTGTTTAGGCCACTGGGCGCTGACTAGCCACTGAGGTCCATTGAACCACATCTCTGCCTTTGTTAATTGCCGTAAGGTCAGGCCTCGGGAGAGATAGTCAGCTGGATTCACTTTGGTGGGTACATATCTCAGTTTGTACCCTGCCGACAACTCTCGTATTTCCTTAACACGGTTACTCACGTAAGGATTTTTACTATCATTGTTTTTGACCCTCTGTACCACTGCCTCATTATCTGACCATACCACTGTTTCTTCAAAATGGATGATACTTAAGGCCATGATCAGATAATGAGCCAATCTTGTTCCTAGCAGTAAGGCTGTTAATTCCAGTTGTGGCAATGATAATTTCTTTAAAGGTGCGACTCTGGCCTTTGTTGTGAACAAATTGACTTGCCCATTTGAATCCAGGTAAGCTACTGTGCCAAAAGCCTTTCCTGAGGCATAAGAGAATACATGTAGCTTAATTGGTTCCTTTTCATTAACTGTGTTCCGAGGGAACTTGACAGACTCTAGGATACCTAAATTACTAGCCCTTGCCATTTTTCTTCTAAGGTAGGTGTTAGAAGATCATCCCAGCCTATCTTTTGTTGCCAACATTCCTGCATTATCAATTTCCTATTAATAAGATTGGACTTAATAGTCCCAATGGTTAGAAGTGTTTCCTGACTTGTGAGAGTTGTTTTCTCATTGATCGGTTGGTGGTATTTGGCTCCACTGACTTGATTGTCAACTGATCTGCTGTCGTATCCCATTCGACGCCTAGTACTTTTGTCTTCTTGGGTACCTGGTAGTCGGGAAAATCAGTTTCGATCAGTTGATTAATTTGGCGTTGTTGGAGACCCATGACTGGAGAGGCATATTTGCTCCCATTAATTCTCGATTGGCCTCGTGGTACATGTTCAGCAGTTTACTTCCACTGCTGGCTGTTCCTAGGAAATTGTCCACATACAAGTTATTGCTAATTTATGTTTTATTTGGGCTATTGGACTTCTTCATGTGCATGTCTAAAGTAGTTGGAAGCAGAAATGGAGAAGATGTGGCACCAAACAAAACAGACGCAAACCTGTAAGTGATTAATTCACAGTTTGGATCATTAAGAACATAAGAACATAAGAACAAAGAACAAAGGCAACTGCAGAAGGCCTGTTGGCCCATACGAGGCAGCTCCTATTTATAACCACCCAATATAAAACACAACAGAAAAGACTTTGCGCTGACAGAAAAAAGAAGGACTTGATAGTATGTTTGATATTATCAATAAAACACTAACGAGTTTTTATGTCCATTATTTGTTTAATTTAACCTTGATTTATTCATCGAGGTTTAGTTGATGAACTACCCATATGAACTACCATGTGAGTAGTCACATTCTTACGCCACTTGAATGTTTTCCCACACTCTGAACATTCGTAAAGTCTCTCGTTCGAATGCACCGGAATGTGATCTATTATTTCCCTGCGATTCCTAAATCTTCTCCCACACTCATTACATTCGAAAGGCTTATCACTCGTCTTTGTAGATTGGCTGAATATTTTCCCACACTCTGGAACCTCTCGAGATGTAAGCCCTTTAAGCTCAGTCCTGCGAGTCTTCATGCGTCCAGCCCGACTGGATGTTTTCCCACGGACTATATGATCTGTATGCTCCTGAGATGTATGATCTGTATGCTCCTGAGATGTATGATCTGTATGCTCCTGAGATGTATGATCTGTATGCTCCTGAGATGTATGATCTGTATGCTCCTGAGATGTATGATCTGTATGCTCCTGAGATGTATGATCTGTATGCACAGTCAAGCGAGTCTTCATTCGTTCAGCCCGGCTGGATGTCTTCCCAGGCACTGGACGCCCGTGAATCCTCATCCTGTGAGTTTTCATATTTCCAAGTTGAGTAAAAGCTTTCCCACATTCTGGACACTCATGAGGTTTAATACCTGCATGCAGCAGTCTGTGACCCTTCATATTTCCATACTGTATTATTTCCTTCATATTAGGATCCTTGATTCATAGGAACTTTGTGCAGTTACGGTCTTCTTCTTGGAGACCGACCCTAAGGAAGGCTTTACTGATGTTTGTTGTGTATGCATAAGTCCCGATGAGGAACTTTAACAGCACATTGTATAGCCTTTGTGTCAGGCTAGGGCCAGTTTGAAGGCAGTCATTTAAGGAAACATTACTCTGTTTTGTCTTAGCACTTCAATTATATACTATCTGTTATGGGGTAGTAGCTGAATTTTTCAGTACAGGGTGGTGTGGCAGGTAGTGTCCTTCCTTTGGGTTATCATTTGTGACAACTTCGCTAAATTTGTCATCGAGTTGCTTCTTGATTATTTCATGGTACAATTTCAAGTTCCCAGGATGTCTTTGTAAGCACAACACCTGTGATCTTAATTGGTTTTGTGCCATTAAATGGTTGACGGGTAGCTGAGGGTGACTCAGCTTCCATGGTAACCTGACCCAGTATTGATTATCTCTGTAGATAACTGAGTCCAGGTATTGTTTGTAAGCTCAGTCGTCATCTGGACTAGGTTGTTCAGGGACAATGCCGAGAGTTGCCAGGTCCCATAATTTATGTACAGGGGGATCAAGCTTATACTCGGACATGTCTCTGAATTATAGTGGAGACTGTTTTCCTAGTCATGCTACCATTACTGGGTTGGCATGTTGGTGGTCTACAGGTGTGGGTTGCTTCAGCCGTAATACTGGGCCTGTTAGCAAGTAGCCACCTGGAGATGGCAACAGGTTCATTCCCAGTTGTTCAGCCTTTCTTTTGATAAACTTATGGTAGACATCTGATCCCATAAGGATTCCAATATTGGAGAGGTTGTCTGATGTGATTTTGTCAGCCAATTTGATTCCCTTTTCTTCCAGGAATTTGGCTGTTGTCCCTAGACCATACACATACAGGTCTGATGGGAATCTATCTACTACAAGAGCTTGTATCGTTCGGACATAACTGCCTAAACGTACTTAAGGTTGTACTACCTTGAAGACTTGGGCTCCTGAATTAATCAGGAATCCTGCTATGTCTATTTGTGTCTCTCATACAGATATGAGTTTCAAGGCATCTACCAACTCCTTTGAGATAAAAGTCATTTGGGATCTTTGGTCAAATAATCCACGTATGGTGACCTTGGGCTTTCCATTTTAAATGATCAATTGAACAGGGGGTAGAACTGATTTATGATCAGACCTTGTTGACAAGACACTTATGACAGGTAGTATGGTACAAAGCTGTACTGAAGTGGAAGTTTCTTCCATCTCCTGTGGTTTGGGAGACTTTGTACTTGAGTCCCCAAAAGTGCTGTATGGTGTTGACCCTTATGGCATCTATTAAAGGTGTGTATTTGAGTTGCACAGTTGTCGGGATTATGTGACCTTATACACCTGGTGCATTTACGTAACTCCTTGAGTCGCTTTTTGTATGTGTAGCATGATCAGGGTAAGCTTTGCAGTTATATATGGTATGTTGTTCTTCACAGAACACACATGGCCTCCAGACGTTAACAACATCTTGGGGAGTCACCGTTTTGGGTGACACATTAACTGTAGGTCTGGAGGAACACACTGCATATGTGCCCCACACTGCCTTGTTTCCACTTTGGGGAGGGGGAAGCTGTTTTAGATGTATTTGGAGTACTGTTTGTAATCTGTTGTTTACTATTAGTGGTTAAAGAAGGTTTAGATGTTGATTTCCATCTGTGTTATCTCGTTGGCTTTCTATGATGGTTCTTAAACCTTCTGTTATCTCCCTTACTGTTAGAGAAGATTTGTTATATAAGACAAACAACTTATCCAGTACATCACTTGGTAATTTGCGTCTCATATGGACTTGGATTATCCAGTCCGATTCATCCAGATTCAATTTATTTTTAAACACCTTGAGTAAGGACTCACGCTCCAAGCTAAAGGCTTGGAGTGAGTCAGCTGATCCATCTGGAGGGAAAATATCTAACAGTTTCTGCATTAGAAGTCGGATAGTCCTTTATATCTTAGGATAATTATCCTTAAGGAGCTGTTCTGCGCAAGCATAACCATCAGTGTTTGCAGCCTTAACGGAAACTCACACAAAGGACTACCTTGATGGTGAAATATGGATCTCAGAGTACAATCTTTCCAGATGTGATAGGAAATACCGGCTTCAGGGTGGGGTCAGCCTCTACATCAAAGACACACTCATCTCTACTGAGCTGCTAAACATCTCAAATGATATGGTGGAAGTGCTGATAGTCAAAATAGAGATCCTAAATGTAGTTGTTGTCCTTGTATATAAGTCACCAGAGGCAAACCCTCAGCAGTTTAAAGACCAACTAATGAAAATAGAACACTGCTTGGAAAACCACACAAATCCAGCTCCGAACATCATCCTGCTTGGGGACTTCAACCTACGGCACCTGAAATGGAAGCACCTGGCTAATACAGTAATATCAGAAAGAATACCAGGAAGTAGCCTAAATGAACAGGCACATGCAAATGACCTGCTACGGATGTGCGATAGGTTTGCCTTAAACCAGCAAATAGTAGAACCAACTAGGAAGGAGAACACGCTGGACCTCATTTTCACTAATAATGATGAGTTGATCGGGAACATAATGATTACAAATACCTGTTACTCAGATCACAACTTAATTGAGGTACTGACAACCATGGGGAATGGACCTCCAAAACCAGTCCAGATTCCCGGTGGAGGAGATTTCAGCAAATTCAACTTCAATAATAAACAGATAAACTGGGAGCAAATAAACCAGGACTTCACAGAAATAAACTGGGAAGAACAGCTAGGAAATGCAAACCTGAACCAGTGCTTGGAAAAAATAAGCTCAGTAGCACTAGAAATATGTTCAAACCGCATACCCCTAAGAAAAAAGAGAAAGAGATGCAGATTGGAACGGGAACGTCGTTCCCTATATAGGCGAAGAAAACGAATCGTGGAACAACTTGAGAGTCGCACCCTATCTCAAGAACGGCAAAGAAGGTTAGGTAGAGAAATAGAAACAATTGAACGCAAGCTACAAGAATCATACAAAACCCAGGAGAGGCAAAGAGAGCAAAAGGCCATCAGTGAAATAGAGAGAAATCCAAAATATTTTTTCTCCTATGCAAAATCAAGATCAAAAACCACATCTAGTATCGGGCCCCTGCGAAAGGGAGATGGAACTTTCACCGATGACAACAAAGAAATGAGCGAGTTACTGAGGAAGCAGTACGACTCTGTTTTCAGCGAGCCATTAAATGCACTAAAGACTGATAACCCAAATGAATTTTTCATGGATATTATACCAACATCAAATCATATATCAGACGTCGCCCTATCCCCACTAGATTTTGAAGAAGCCATAAACAGTATGCCTATGCACTCTGCACCAGGCCCGGATTCTTGAAACTCCATATTCATCAAGAACTGTAAAAAAACACTATCACAGGTCCTTCACATTCTGTGGAGACAAAGCCTAGATACTGGCGTTATCCCTGACATACTAAAAACAGCAGAGATAGCACCACTCCATAAAGGAGGAAATAAGGCAGAGGCAAAAAATTACAGACCGATAGCACTAACATCGCACATCATAAAAATTTTTGAGAGAGTGCTAAGAAGTAATATCACAAAATACATGGAATCACAGCATCTCCATAACCCCGGACAACATGGTTTCAGAACAGGGTGCTCTTGCCTGTCGCAGTTGCTGGACCACTATGATATGGCATTAGATGCTATGGAAGACAAACAAAATGCTGATGTAATTTACACAGATTTCGCAAAAGCCTTTGATAAATGTGACCATGGTGTTATTGCACATAAAATGCGTTCAAAAGGAATTACTGGGAAAATAGGCAAATGGATCTACAATTTCCTGACTAACAGAACCCAATGTGTAATAGTCAACAAAATAAAATCCAGCCCATCAACCGTGAAGAGCTCAGTCCCCCAGGGTACTGTGCTTGCTCCAGTACTTTTTTCTCATCCTCATATCGGACATAGACCAGAACACAACCTATAGTACTGTATCATCCTTTGCAGATGACACTAGGATTTTCATGAGAGTTGGCAACATAGAGGACACGGCAAACCTCCAATCAGATGTAGATCAGGTCTTTCTATGGGCTACAGAAAATAATATGGTGTTTAACGAGGATAAGTTCCAGCTCATGCGCTATGGAAAAATTGAAAATATAAAAACAGAAACCACGTACAAAACTCAGGCAAATCATAACATAGAACGAAAAGGCAATGTAAAGGACCTGGGTGTACTCATGTCGGAAGACCTTACCTTTAAAGAACACAATAAAGTAGCCGTCACAACTGCAAGAAAAATGACAGGTTGGATAACAAGAACCTTTCACACTAGAGATGCTATACCGATGATGATACTTTTCAAAACGCTTGTGCTCTCTAGAGTGGAGTACTGCTGCACAATGACAGCCCTTTCAAAGCTGGAGAAATTGCTGACCTGGAGAGCATGCAGCGATCCTTTTCTGCTAGAATCCAATCAATAAAACATCTAAATTACTGGGACCGACTAAAGAGCCTAAATCTGTACTCCCTTGAGCGCAGGCGGGAGAGATACATAATAATTTACACGTGGAAAATAATTGAGGGGCTGGTCCCAAACCTGTACACAGAAATAACATCACATGAGACCAGAAGACATGGCAGGATGTGCAGAATACCCCCGTTGAAAAACAGAGGTGCAACAGGTACTCTAAGAGAGAACTCTATCAACATCAGAGGCCCGAGACTGTTCAACACGCTTCCACTACACATAAGGGGCATAACTGGCCGACCCCTCACAGTGTTCAAGAGAGAACTGGATAAGCACCTCCAAAGGATACCTGATCAACCAGGCTGTGACTCATACGTCAGGCTGCGAGCAGCCGCGTCCAACAGCCTGGTTGATCAGTCCAGCAACCAAGAGGCCTGGTCGACGACCGGGCCGGGGGGACACTAAGCCCCGGAAGCACCTCAAGGTAACCAAGGTATCATCAGTGAAGGTCAAATTACAGACCACCTTTAACGCTTCATCCTTTAAGACAACTTGTAAATATGTAAATTTTGTGGTCTTTGCTATAGTGGCATCAGAATCCACTGAATCGACAAATTTGTTCCAGAAGTTATCCCAACTCTCGTCCTCTGTACCAGAGAGAGTTGGGAAACTAAGTGATGGTAATTTTACTTCTTGTTGTGTCGGGTTTTGGGAAGCTGTGGCTGCAATATTTGTAGTGACCTTGTGTATAGTTAATAACTTGACAGTGTTATAACTTTGTTTGTAATTCATCTTCATAATCTGCATTTTTTGTACTACAGCTTCCATTGCATCTCATTCGATGTTAGTAGCAGCAAGAACATCCTGATATTTCAGGATTTGCATTTGTACATGCTGAAATTTGCTCTCTGCAATCTTATGATGGCCTTCCAGTTCTACATAATCCACTGGAGTTTGATTACATAAATCATCACATCTGTCTGGTAAAATGACCCTTCATACCTGCAGGGGTTGCTTTTACACTTTTTGCATTAGACATGATGGCGATATTTGCTAACCATGTTGCAATTGTTCTAGTGCTAAGCCTTGTTGGATTTTGATTTGTACTGTTACTAGCACTTGAGCTAGTAGAGCTACTAGTTTCCAAACTAGAGTTGTTTATCAATTAAAATACACATTATATAATCATACATACTATAATTTGAGTGGTAGCCTTGTATCTATGCTTGATTTACCTCAAGTTAGCCCCTCAAAATCACTCTTAGTTGGTACAGAGACACAGGTTAACACTCAAAGGTGAAATGATTATAGTTAAATTATTACTATATTTATGATAATATAAAGTCACTCACTATATGTAACCAATTTACGAGTTACTGGGTCTAGAAAGGGAGGATTTTGTGTAACATACCTTCCCCCTCCCCACCTTCACAGATAGGACGGCCCCTTGAGTCCTACTGTTGACCATAGTTTCATGTGTGGCTGGAAAAACTGGGCAGGAATACAAATCTGACCTGGGAAAAGACAGGCAACAACATGGCAGAAGCATGGATATAATTCTGGGATTTTAGGAGGTTGGGAAATCCCCAAAGAAACGGAGATTTAGCTGATAACTCAGCTAAAGTTTGCTAGCTGAGTTAAGCACAGTTAATAAATCCACATTATTGCTTCTACAGGAAAATATAATGAATTCTTAATAATACTAACTAAGGAGATCTTAATAATACTAACTAACCTTTAACTTTTAATGAACAGTGTGGGGATCTTGTTACCATAGGGTGACGAGAATGCACTTGACTACTGATGGGAGTTGACAAAGGGTCATTCTCTACATCTGACACGTCACTTGAGTCATTAGTCAGCACCGCTGGGTCAGGAATTAGACTTGCTGAAGGCCATTCTTTTTCCTCTCTAACATGATAAATGTTCAATTTATTAATGTGGACAGTTCCTTCCACTCGATACGGCCCCTGTCATCTAGGAGCTAGTTTCCTACTCTGATTGGCGGGTGCAGCTTCATTTACTCTCAAGACCAGGCTACCCTCATTCAATTCTAGAGGTCGTACTTTCCTGTCATAATAGTGAGCATATCTATCCCGTGCTTTTCTTGAAGCCTCAGCTGCAATTCTCCAAGCATTCCTCATTTTATTGAGGACTTCTGAAGGGCAGTCCTCTCCATATGCAACATTATGTCTGTTAAGCAGACCTGATGGAAAATTGAATGATTGACCAGTTAACAAAAGAAAGGGTTGGGTATTAATAGACTGGTGGATAGCAGTATTCAAAGCCAGCTTAACATAGGGCAGGTGTTCGTCCCATGAGTTTGCATCGCATTCAGCAAGGATTGCAAGCATATCGTTAACTGAACGATTGGTACAGTCTGTCATTCCGTTTGCGTGAGGGGTGAAAAGCTGTTGTAAGGGCTGAGGTTGTCTCTAATATCTTACAAACTTCTCTAAATATATTCACATTGAATTCCTGACCTCGGTCAGAAACTAAAACTTTAGGAGGCCCAAATACAGTTACGAAGCTATTCAAGAATGTTCTTGCAACAGTACGAGAATTCCTCTGAGGGATGGCGATCAAGGTGGTGTATCTGGACAGATGGTCCACTAATACCAACACGTAATGATTGCCTGCATGGCTGCAATGTATATGAAGCAAATAGGCGCCCACTCGATCTAGTGATTCCGAAATCTCTGGAAATTCTTGTAGTGGGGCTTGTACCTTAAGGGCACCTTTTCTCCTATGGAAATTAGAGCAAGTCTTGACATACTTAATTACCTCCAACAACATATCCGGGAAATAAAAGAGCAACATCGCTTTCAAGTAAGTTATATAAATCCCGGGGTGACTAGCAATCTTTTATGTGTGTGAGCCAGTTTTTATTCTGATGATCTTAATTTATCTGGAATAACTAGCTGGAATATTTCTCGATCTGCATCCATTGCAGCCATCAGCACGATCTGTCTGAATATTTATATAATATAATACTCCTTCTTTTAACTCAAAGTCATGTATTGGTAATTTACGATTTATTGAAGGATATTTTCCTATTCCAAATACAAAATAATGTTCTTCCTCCTGGGTTTGTTCATCTGGAACTCCCTCATCCTAATACTAGAAATACCTTCAATATTTACTTTATGTTAATAGCAGCAATGTTTCTGCTTAAGGTGTCTGGCACTACATGTGACAGTCCATGCTTGTAAGGTATCTGGAATGAGTGAGCAGATAATTCATGAGACCAACACGACTTCTGTGGGTATTTTGCACGTTTGTTAAAATTGTGTGTTTATACTCTGTGATCAGTGTAGATTACAAATTGACATTGAAAAAATAAGGTTCAAAATATCAAACTGGCTCTACCATTGCGAGCCCCTACGGATCCGTGGCCGAATAACGAACCTCTGGTCCCTTGACATTCTTACAGAAATAGTCCACTGGATGGGGGAGATTTTCATTATCTCGTTGCATCAAACATCCACCAATAGCTATGCCACTGGCGTCTGTATGTACTTCCCACTCTTTATCAAAGTCAGGCACTGCCAGAACCAGTGTTGTGATGAGCTGACTTTTCATTTTTGCATAGGCTACATCATGCTCTGGCTTCCAAACAAACTTTACATTTTTCTCTGTTAGATCGGTCAGGGGGACTGATGTACTAGCAAAACCTTTAATGTGACGTCGAAAATATCCAACTTCACCCAGAAACCTGCGCACGTCATTTGCTGTTCTGAGATTTGGCATTTCAGCAATGGCGGTGGGAGTCAAGATCAGGAATGATACCGTCTGTGTTCACCTGCAACCCCAGAAATTTACATTTCTGAGCTGCCAGAGTGCACTTCTGAACATTTAATTTGAAACCTGCTCGATCTAACACAGTCAATGTGTCAGTCAAGTCCCGTAAGTGTTCACCAAACGTCCTGAAATAGATTACCACATCATCCAGGTACGCTAGTGTGTGCCTTCCCAAGACTGGGCTAAGTATAAAATTGATGGCCCTCTGAAATGATGAAGTGGCTGTCTTTAGGCCAAAAGGCATCCTACGAAATTGGTAAGTGTGCCTGCCGTCAGAGAATGCGGTTTTTCCCTGTCATTTTCAGCCACTGGTACTGCCCAATATGCTGACTTGGCAGCTCCAAATTTATCTATTATCTCCTAAATTCGGGGTAAAGGATACACACCATTAGTTATTTCGCTTACCTTCCAGTAGTCCACACAAAAGCAATAACTACCATCTGGTAGTTACTAGCAAAAAACCTTTACTGTGACTGTGACTTTAATGCACTAACACAACAGGAGACAGCCAATATGACATACTAGGTTCTATCACGTCCTGTCACAACATTTTCTGGTTCTCATCCCTGATAACTTTCTTTGCTTGTTCTTGGAGCCTCCACTGCCTGGTGTAAATAGGCACGTGGTCACTTGTTGGAATAGTGAACTCAATGCGGTCCAGAAGACCACTCTGGTCATCCTCGGTTGCAAACAATTTTGGGAATTTATGTAAAATTTCCCTCAGCAGTTTTCTATCTGTCTGTGGAACATGTTGCAAATCTAATGTCGAGATCAACTTATCTATATCCTGAGTATTACTATAAACACCTTTTTCCTTTTTCTTCAGTGTTTTATCGCTCTCTACTACATTTAATGCACTACATTTTGCAGTGATAGTTGGCATTTCAGATGACTCATGATGACAAATTTCTGTCTCAATCACCAGAGTTCCCAGAGACACTCTGTCACCTGCCCTAAAATTATAAGTTTTATGCGAGAGATTGACGACTGGAATAAGAGCACTTTTATCAAGCACTACTATTAGATGGTGAGGAATCAATAACCTGTCACCTCTCTCAGCTACCTGAAGGGTACTTCTTGGCAGGATGTGATGTCCCATGAACACTTGAATAAATTCTACCGATTGTAGTAGGCAAGATTGTTTTGTCAATGCATGTAACCCACATGATCTCTAGTCTGTGTCTGGACGAGACTTAAAAAGTCATTTGGGGTAATTTACATTATATTTTTGCTTCGTCTTGATTGAAGTCATTATTAAAGGATGGTCGACCATCTCAACTGGGTAAGAAATCAGTTCCAACTGCAATCTGCAGTTCCTTGCACCTGTACTTGCAGACAAGGAGTGATCAAACGTACTCAGAAAGTAGCCATTAAGGTGTCCCCAGTAAAATAAAAAAAAATAAAATGCCTGGATTAAGGGTCCAGTCTCTTCGGAGGGGTGGGTTCGAATCTCACCACTGCCACCATTGTAATGGGGGCCAGACTTTAACCTCACTTAGCCTGGTTAAACCTTTTCATTAATTATTTATTCTTATTTCCCAAAGTTTTTAAGGTAACCTTCAGTACAACTCCTCGAACTTAAAGCGTTTGATTGCCTAGATATCATGACACGAGGACGCTGTACCTTCTCTGCTACTCTGTAAACTCTGTGACACGGCCGCCACCACCTGCCTTCCAAAAACCCACTGAATAATTCCCCCAATTGCCGGTGAAGCAGGAAACCGTCAATTAGACATGGATCCCCGAATGTGTATCCCAATTGTGAATAGGATGGATGAATTGACATTAAGTATGGTTTAAAACAAAACACATACGAATTATATGAGCTACTAGATAATTGACATTGCCTGCAGAATCTGCATGGGCGCCTAGTACCAAACATAGGGATCTTGAACTCAACAAAATATAAAATGGAGGGAACTCGTAAACACAAATTAATTGAATCACAAGTTTAATTAAAATAAAAGATAAAGATTTTACATAGAATGAACACTCCCTAACTGAACACTTTCTATCTGAGGCAAATGAGTAAGATTTATCAATCTATTAGTACTAGAAGTCATAGACTTTTAATCTTAAACCAAACCCAGGCCAGTTAGAATACCAGCTTCTAGATGAGGGATCTTGACCCTACGATGTTCACAGCCATACTGCCCTATTCCCTGACCTCCAATCTGTGAGGCAGACCGTGGCTTAGTTGCCATACCTTTTCTTCACAGATGATTCATGGAGGATAACTTAATTATTACTCCAAAAAAATTGAAAATTATCTAAATACTTGAGGAGGGTTTGATAATTGATCCAAATATCGAATATTACCATAATTTACTGAATTACACCCCATGGTGGTACTTATTTTCTCTGCACTGGAAAGTAGTTCACATACTCTAAATGCGCCATCAGCCCTTGTTGACTAAGAAGAGTTGAATCTTTACTGTAAAATGGCGTTAATTTACTCTAAGTATTTAAGCATGGTTGATTATTCATTATTATTGTGTATTACATTAATAAATATATTTTTAAGGATTAAGCACAAGGGAGGGTGATGATAGTGACGTCATGTCGCTCTAAGATGACTCACTGCATATCTTTGTCAGCTCTATATGTACCAATACTATGAATTCCATTACCAGGTCGGAATTACGCATATTTTTTTATTATAACTGTTTACTATGGCTTTATAAATAGCTACATGGAGGGCGACGACTCTTTTCTAAGTGAAAGTGATTCATGGGGAGAGTTAGTACTAGGTTACCACAATTAGATTTGGCGACCTTGCCTCGTCTCTAAGCACTTAATTCCCTTGTGAAGACCTTTCTTAGGAACTCGAGTAAAAACGGCCATTTTCCTGCATTCTTTTCATACAAGGCGTATCCCACATTTTAGTAAATGCTATAACCTTCTAAAATAGTTTAAACTATTACAGCACTTTTGATGAGTAAATATTGTAGAGTAAGAAGGAAATTGAATAGGTGTCAGTAAGATCACAGCCTTCCACCGGGAACAGAAAATGAGGCCAGGTGCGCTCAACAGATGGTGTTGACATCGTCACAAGTTTCCTGTATGGTACTGTATCAAAGACTTTTTGGCAGTCCAGAAATATGCAATCTGCCCATCCTTTCCTGTCCTGCCTTAGTCTTGTTTCTTTATCATAGAATTCCAGAAGGTTTGTTAGGCATCATTTCCCTTCTCTGAACCCATGTTGGTGTTTGTTTACATACCTAATTATCTGTAAGTGTGTAACCTGATTATTCTTTCAAGCACTTTACAGTGGATGCTTGTCCGTGATACTGGTCTGAGGTTAAGTGCCTCTTCCTTATCTCCTTTCTTTAAAATTTGTACTACATTTACCTTCCAGCAACTGGGAACTCTCCCTTCGTAAGTGACTCATTACAGATACTTGCTAGAGGCGAGTATCCAGGGCTTGTCCTGCCTCGCAGTGATACGTTGAATGGTCCAACTGCTTTTGTTTCATGCAGTGTTGTTAGTTGTTTCATTACCTCCTGTTTTAGAGGTAATTACCTTCCATTGTGAACACTCCATGGAAACAGGCATTCAGTACTTTGCAGTTTTCCTTGTCACTTTCTGGATATATCTCGCCAGTTTTTCTTAGTTTTGTCACTTTGTCGTTCACCGACATTTTCCTTCTTATATGACTATGTGTTACGGTCACTATGGACCAGTAACTGGGTTCTTGATGTTATAATCTTTTTCTTAGTATCCGACCCCAAGTCGGTAGTACGCTTTCAAGAACTGGCTATATAGTGCAATGAATAAATAAGGAGGGGGGGGGGGGATAATCAAGACACTATTCCCATCACCAATATATTTACACTTATACCTTTAAAATATAATAAATAGATTATTACTATAAATATTTACAATAGTGTCGCTTTCACACAGGACACTAAAAGCGCACACATGCAGTGTTTGTCAACCTCAGTGTGCCACCACTCAGTATCTCGTCCACTCGTACTGGAAAACACTGGCGGGTTCACCTTCACGTGGGCCAGCCCACAGACACTGCATCACGAGGTGCCTATACCCCACTATCATTCTCCAGTCACTCGCTGGCAGAGGACTTCAGCCACACGCTGATCGGGGTCACAAACTAAGATATTCAGGGGTAGCTAAAGTCTGGCAGAAGCCTCTAGCGACCAGCTAGCAGCACTTCACAACAGGCACCTCACTGTCGTCCATTACTCTCCTAAGCCAATTCCCTGGTACGCCGATGGTTACTAACACTACGATATATAGCAGCTAACACACACTGCATACATTGACGGCGGCTTATTCAGTCTTCTTCCAAGACCAGGCGGAGAGTACGTGGACTGCCCAAGGTAAACCGCCTTCCTCGGTACGACTGCTTCCACATATTACCTCTGTGGACATGGAACGTCATCTGTTAGCAGGACGGTACACTGGGGAAACCAAGAGGTAACACTTACTCACAGGGGAGTTAACATTTTGCTCTGTAACACAATCAAGGTGGCATGGGTCTTGATACTCCCACAACCAGAGGTCATCCACAACGACCTCTGTCTAACCAAGGCAGGAAACCACAGCCATCTGCCAACGTCACACAACCACCAATAGATGGCGTTGCCCCTGTAGCATCCAATATCAGGGGAGGGCGGAGTATAGACCCATAGATGGCGCTGGAATTGCCACGCTACACACTGACGAAGGTGACGAGTCCGTAACACTATATAGTAATTTAGGTTGCTTTTTTGCTTTGATCGCAATATCGTTCTCATAGTTCCTTTCCAATACTTTCCTTATATTAATGTATTCGTTCCTTGTTCTGTTGCATCTAATTCTATTGTCCTCTGTCCTTTGTTCCCTGTACCACTCTATCTGTTTATAAAACTCTCTTCGGCCTCCTTTCCTATCTACTAGAATAAGACCATCATATATTGTACTGTTTTTCCTCTAAGATCTTCCTTCCACTGCACTTCTCTCCAGATATTACCTTACCCTCCTGTAATCCCTTTTAATATAGTCTACTCTCCTTTAACCAGCCTCTTGCCCCGAGGTCATAATTTTAAGCTCGATCGTGTAGTCAAAGACTAGGACACAGTGGTCACTGGCTCCTAGTACTATTTCATGTTCCATATTCTCAACGTCTTCCTCATTCTTGGGAAACTTAGGTCTAATAGGCTCGGTGTTTCCCCTCCTCCTTCCCATGTGTCTTCATATGTTGGGTTAGGAAATTCCTATCTACAACTTCCCCTAATTTTGCTCCACACGTTTCTTCCCCATCATGGGAATTTCTTGAATCCCAATCGATTTCTCCGTGATTGAGGTCCCCCATGGCCAACAGTTCCACTCTCATTCTGAGCTGTTGTTGCTGCCCTCTACAGGTTATCTATACATGTCGTGCTGTTATCATCATTTTCCTGTCTGTGCCTCCTACTGTTTGGTGGGAGATTGTCGATTATCAAGATCACACTCCTTTTCCCATCTGCTGTCAGAATCCCAAGTATGGAGCTTGGGTTTCCATTAGTTCCATTCAGGATGGGAGTGGGGCAAGATAATGGATGTTTGAAGGCAGTAGAAAGGGGTAGAAAGACTTGGGGGTTGCACGGTGAGGGGGGGGGGGTCATACTGCAGGTGAGGTGCTAAGGGGGGTAAGGGTAGTGAGGTGTTTGGAGGGTGGAGGGGGAGAGGAGGAGAGGGGTATTGAAGGAAGGGGTAGAGGTGATGGAAGTTAGTGCATAGGGGTAGGAAGGGGAAGGGGAGTTATGAGTTAGGACGAGGGAAGCAGTGGAGTGTGTGATGGAACAGACGGGAGGTGTTTGTAGAGGGGGTGGAAGGGGCAGGGAAGTTGTTTAGGGTAGAAGGGGTGGGGGAAGGATTGGAGGTCTGATTTGAAGGGGTAAGGGGTGAGTTGGGAGGGGTGCTGGTGGGAGGGTGACGACTGTGGGTCAGTCGTCTTGACTTCGGTTCTTGCTGCTCTTCTTTGGTCATGTATCTATCAATAAACACATTATAATTGCCCTTGCTGCCCCATGTTTATGCTTTAATATGTAGACCATCGCCTTTTCATTAGAAAACTGGACCATAACAGGTCTTTTTGTGGTGCCATTGTAAGGCCCAATTCGGTGGCGGAGTTCAATCTCGTGTCCTGCCATCTCAGCCTTAATACACCTCAATTTTTCACTAAGTTCAATCTTTTCAATCTGTATCCTTTCATATTTCGATGATGCCTTTGATTCACATAATCACCTTCACATAATCACCTAAGTGTGGAAAACTTCCACCCACAATATCAATATTATAATGTAAGAAATGAGGCACATCAGAATCATATCAGAATACATCTTTTGAATCCTATATCAGAATCATTAGAAACTTACATCTGGATCCTGCATGACAACACTACAATGGTCACGTCCACCATTGCGCCTATGGATGCCTACGTGACTTTGCTCATTTATCTTTAAGGATCTAGAAGGTTCGACAAGAAGACAGTGATGTATTTTCAAATCTGTTGTAAAGAATCAATTTGTACTATAAGTATTACCTATAATCCTTATATCCAATATAGATTTATTCTATATCCTACTTTATCTCAATAATCTGGCTATATATATAATTAATTAATATTCATAGTTGGCCACACTCACTAGAGAGAGGGTGGAGAAGATGCCTCGGAGGGCAAGCCACCACGAGCAACAACGAGCAACAACGAGCTACAAACAGCAACAACCCGTGCCCACGAGCTAAAACCAGCAACAACTAACTCCCACGAGCAACAACGAGCGCTCACGAGCGACCACGAGTAACAACGAGCAACAACGAGCGCCCACGAGCAACAACGAGCGCTCACGAGCGACCACGAGCAACAACTAACTCCCACGAGCAACAACGAGCGCTCACGAGCGACCACGAGCAACAACGAGCGCTCACGAGCAACATCGAGCAACGACGAGCGCCCACGAGCAACAACGAGCGCCCACGAGCAACAACGAGCGCCCACGAGCAACAACGAGCGCCCACGAGCAACAACGAGCAACAACGAGCGCCCACGAGCAACAACGAGCGCCCACGAGCAACAACGAGCGCCCACGAGCAACAACGAACTCCCACGAGCCACAACGAGCAACAACGAGCGACCACGAGCTCTCACGAGCGATCACGAGCAACAACGAGCGCCCACGAACAACAACGAACTCCCACGAGCCCCCACGAGCAACAACGAGCGACCACGAACAACAACGAGCTCTCACGAGCGGACACGAGCAACAACGAGCGACCACGAGCGCCTACGAGCAACAACGAGCAACAACGAGCGACCACGAGCAACAACGAGTTCTCACGAGCGACCACGAGCAACAACGAGCGCTCACGAGCTCCCACGAGCTCCCACGAGCAACAACGAGCGCCCACGAGCAACAATAACAATGAGGGCCCTCGAGCGACCATGAGCAACAACGAGCGCCCACGAGTGTCCACGAGCAACAATGAGCGCCCACGAGCAACAACGAGCGCCCACGAGCAACAATGAGCGCCCACGAGCAACAACGAGTGCCCACGAGCAACAATGAGCGCCCACGAGCAACAACGAGCGCCCACGAACAACAATGAGGGCCCTCGAGCGACCATGAGCAAAAACGAGCGCCCGAGGCCTGAATCTAGAGTTTACATCTAGAGTGTACACGTGCGACGATCTGAGACTTACAACAGTACCAGAACCGCACAAACTAATCCTAATTCCCAGTGATAATTAACTAAACTAGCTCCCTAAGATACTCAGGGAGGTGTTGAACCATATATCAGAACAAATTACTGATATATTTATCTAAATGGAAGTGTAGAGTGGTACTCCCAGCACGTGTTGACTGTTGACCGCTCACTACTGATATCTTAATCCTAATAAACGCTACAGCGTGCATTCAGTCACTACAGCAACGCTGTTATATCATGAAAATATATCATCAAAATACTGTGGCTTATCATCACGAGAGATATAGTGTGGCAACTGGTCAGATCGGTTCCCAATGTGGATAAGTTATTAAGTGTTTGTAGAGCGTAAATTGGTTACTTGCTTGTTTTTTAGACCTTATCATGTTCATATAAATTGTTAATTATATAGAGGGCGGAAATCCCCCACAATCAAGTGAGCTTCTATCTTAATCTTTATCCTCTAATCTGAATATATGTATGCAAATATATATATATATATATATATATATATATATATATATATATATATATATATATATATATATATATATATATATATATATATATATATATATATATATATATATATATTTTTTTTTTTTTATTTTATGTATTTTTTTTTTGATTTTACACAGAACTAAATATAAATATTGCAGAGAATAAAAATAATATATATATATATATATATATATATATATATATATATATATATATATATATATATATATATATATATATATATATATATATATATATATATATATATATATATATATATATAACTTTAGAACACTTTCCCACCAGGAGACGCGAATCCTAGCCAGCACAGAAGCCTTCCAGCAACTGGCATAACAGGTACGCCTTAACCCGCTCCACCACCAGCTCAGACCCTTAAAAGAGATGGTAATTTCGGAGTATTTAAATACACCAAAGATCACCACCTCCCAAGAGCACTAGAGCAAGTGAGGGGTCATTTAGACGTTAATTTCATCAAGTCCCTGTTAATATGGGAAGACACAGTGTCTATGCTTAAGGCACAACTCTCCTAAACACGAGAGTGAAGTATAGAACTTTAGAACACTTTCCCACCAGGAGACTCGAACCCTAGCCAGCACAGAAGCCTTCCAGCAACTGGCATAACAGGTACGCCTTAACCCGCTCCACCACCAGCTCAGACCCTTAAAAGAGATGGTAATTTCGGAGTATTTAAATACACCAAAGATCACCACCTCCCAAGAGCACTAGAGCAAGTGAGGGGTCATTTAGACGTTAATTTCATCAAGTCCCTGTTAATATGGGAAGACACAGTGTCTATGCTTAAGGCACAACTCTCCTAAACACGAGAGTGAAGTATAGAACTTTAGAACACTTTCCCACCAGGAGACTCGAACCCTAGCCAGCACAGAAGCCTTCCAGCAACTGGCATAACAGGTACGCCTTAACCCGCTCCACCACCAGCTCAGACCCTTAAAAGAGATGGTAATTTCGGAGTATTTAAATACACCAAAGATCACCACCTCCCAAGAGCACTAGAGCAAGTGAGGGGTCATTTAGACGTTAATTTCATCAAGTCCCTGTTAATATGGGAAGACACAGTGTCTATGCTTAAGGCACAACTCTCCTAAACACGAGAGTGAAGTATAGAACTTTAGAACACTTTCCCACCAGGAGACTCGAACCCTAGCCAGCACAGAAGCCTTCCAGCAACTGGCATAACAGGTACGCCTTAACCCGCTCCACCACCAGCTCAGACCCTTAAAAGAGATGGTAATTTCGGAGTATTTAAATACACCAAAGATCACCACCTCCCAAGAGCACTAGAGCAAATGAGGGGTCATTTAGACGTTAATTTCATCAAGTCCCTGTTAATATGGGAAGACACAGTGTCTATGCTTAAGGCACAACTCTCCTAAACACGAGAGTGAAGTATAGAACTTTAGAACACTTTCCCACCAGGAGACTCGAACCCTAGCCAGCACAGAAGCCTTCCAGCAACTGGCATAACAGGTACGCCTTAACCCGCTCCACCACCAGCTCAGACCCTTAAAAGAGATGGTAATTTCGGAGTATTTAAATACACCAAAGATCACCACCTCCCAAGAGCACTAGAGCAAGTGAGGGGTCATTTAGACGTTAATTTCATCAAGTCCCTGTTAATATGGGAAGACACAGTGTCTATGCTTAAGGCACAACTCTCCTAAACACGAGAGTGAAGTATAGAACTTTAGAACACTTTCCCACCAGGAGACTCGAACCCTAGCCAGCACAGAAGCCTTCCAGCAACTGGCATAACAGGTACGCCTTAACCCGCTCCACCACCAGCTCAGACCCTTAAAAGAGATGGTAATTTCGGAGTATTTAAATACACCAAAGATCACCACCTCCCAAGAGCACTAGAGCAAGTGAGGGGTCATTTAGACGTTAATTTCATCAAGTCCCTGTTAATATGGGAAGACACAGTGTCTATGCTTAAGGCACAACTCTCCTAAACACGAGAGTGAAGTATAGAACTTTAGAACACTTTCCCACCAGGAGACTCGAACCCTAGCCAGCACAGAAGCCTTCCAGCAACTGGCATAACAGGTACGCCTTAACCCGCTCCACCACCAGCTCAGACCCTTAAAAGAGATGGTAATTTCGGAGTATTTAAATACACCAAAGATCACCACCTCCCAAGAGCACTAGAGCAAGTGAGGGGTCATTTAGACGTTAATTTCATCAAGTCCCTGTTAATATGGGAAGACACAGTGTCTATGCTTAAGGCACAACTCTCCTAAACACGAGAGTGAAGTATAGAACTTTAGAACACTTTCCCACCACTCTCGTGTTTAGGAGAGTTGTGCCTTAAGCATAGACACTGTGTCTTCCCATATTAACAGGGACTTGATGAAATTAACGTCTAAATGACCCCTCACTTGCTCTAGTGCTCTTGGGAGGTGGTGATCTTTGGTGTATTTAAATACTCCGAAATTACCATCTCTTTTAAGGGTCTGAGCTGGTGGTGGAGCGGGTTAAGGCGTACCTGTTATGCCAGTTGCTGGAAGGCTTCTGTGCTGGCTAGGGTTCGAGTCTCCTGGTGGGAAAGTGTTCTAAAGTTCTATACTTCACTCTCGTGTTTAGGAGAGTTGTGCCTTAAGCATAGACACTGTGTCTTCCCATATTAACAGGGACTTGATGAAATTAACGTCTAAATGACCCCTCACTTGCTCTAGTGCTCTTGGGAGGTGGTGAACTTTGGTGTATTTAAATACTCCGAAATTACCATCTCTTTTAAGGGTCTGAGCTGGTGGTGGAGCGGGTTAAGGCGTACCTGTTATGCCAGTTGCTGGAAGGCTTCTGTGCTGGCTAGGGTTCGAGTCTCCTGGTGGGAAAGTGTTCTAAAGTTCTATACTTCACTCTCGTGTTTAGGAGAGTTGTGCCTTAATCATATATATATATATATATATATATATATATATATATATATATATATATATATATTAGTATATTTTGGTAGCAGTCTTTCCTGTAGACATATATTATTAAATATGACCGAAAAAGTAAGATTAATAATTCTAACACGAATTTTCTCAATCTTTCGTACATTACGCTTCACTGTTGGAGGTAAATCAAAAATTAATTCTCCAAAATTCATTTTTATTTCTAGTCTGACGCGACACGGGCGCGTTTCGTAAAACTTATTACATTTTCAAAGACTTTAGTTCACAAATACACAACTGAATAGAACTTACGTATCTCCGATTTTATATCTACATTTGAGTGAGGTGGGAGGGGTGATGTGGCATTAACACAAGACAGAACAAGAGGGGATATTAATAGGGTATTAAAAGTATCAACACAAGACAGAACAGAAACAATGGGTATTGAATAGAAGTGTTTGTAGAAAGCCTATTGGTCCATATTTCTTGATGCTTCTATATTGGAGCGGAGTCTTGAGGTGGGTAGAATATAGTTGTGCAATAATTGGCTGTTGATTGCTGGTGTTGACTTCTTGATGTGTAGTGCCTCGCAAACGTCAAGCCGCCTGCTATCGCTGTATCTATCGATGATTTCTGTGTTGTTTACTAGGATTTCTCTGGCGATGGTTTGGTTGTGGGAAGAGATTATATGTTCCTTAATGGAGCCCTGTTGCTTATGCATCGTTAAACGCCTAGAAAGAGATGTTGTTGTCTTGCCTATATACTGGGTATTTTGGAGCTTACAGTCCCCAAGTGGGCATTTGAAGGCATAGACAACGTTAGTCTCTTTTAAAGCGTTCTGTTTTGTGTTTGGAGAGTTTCTCATGAGTAGGCTGGCCGTTTTTCTGGTTTTATAGTAAATCGTCAGTTGTATCCTCTGATTTTTGTCTGTAGGGATAACGTTTCTATTAACAATATCTTTCAGGACCCTTTCCTCCGTTTTATGAGCTGTGGAAAAGAAGTTCCTGTAAAATAGTCTAATAGGGGGTATAGGTGTTGTGTTAGTTGTCTCTTCAGAGGTTGCATGGCTTTTCACTTTCCTTCTTATGATGTCTTCGACGAAACCATTGGAGAAGCCGTTATTGACTAGGACCTGCCTTACCCTACGGAGTTCTTCGTCGACTTGCTTCCATTCTGAGCTATGGCTGAGAGCACGGTCGACATATGCGTTAACAACACTCCTCTTGTACCTGTCAGGGCAGTCGCTGTTGGCATTTAGGCACATTCCTATGTTTGTTACTCCAACAGTGAAGCGTAATGTACGAAAGATTGAGAAAATTCGTGTTAGAATTATTAATCTTACTTTTTCGGTCATATTTAATAATATATATATATATATATATATATATATATATATATATATATATATATATATATATATATATATATAACTGAAAACTCACACCCCAGAAGTGACTCGAACCCATACTCCCAGAAGCAACGCAACTGGTATGTACAAGACGCCTTAATCCACTTGACCATCACGACCGGACATAATGAGGTGATAGCCGAGGCTATTTGAACCACCCCACCGCCGGCACTCGGATAGTAATCTTGGGCATAGCATTTTACCAAATCACCTCATTCTTTGGGGCACACGTGAGGAACACAAATGCGAACAAGCCTGAATGGTCCCCAGGACAATATGCAACTGAAAACTCACACCCCAGAAGTGACTCGAACCCATACTCCCAGAAGCAACGCAACTGGTATGTACAAGACGCCTTAATCCACTTGACCATCACGACCGGACATAATGAGGTGATAGCCGAGGCTATTTGAACCACCCCACCGCCGGCACTCGGATAGTAATCTTGGGCATAGCATTTTACCAAATCACCTCATTCTTTGGGGCACACGTGAGGAACACAAATGCGAACAAGCCTGAATGGTCCCCAGGACAATATGCAACTGAAAACTCACACCCCAGAAGTGACTCGAACCCATACTCCCAGAAGCAACGCAACTGGTATGTACAAGACGCCTTAATCCACTTGACCATCACGACCGGACATAATGAGGTGATAGCCGAGGCTATTTGAGGTTTTCAGTTGCATATTGTCCTGGGGACCATTCAGGCTTGTTCGCATTTGTGTTCCTCACGTGTGCCCCAAAGAATGAGGTGATTTGGTAAAATGCTATGCCCAAGATTACTATCCGAGTGCCGGCGGTGGGGTGGTTCAAATAGCCTCGGCTATCACCTCATTATGTCCGGTCGTGATGGTCAAGTGGATTAAGGCGTCTTGTACATACCAGTTGCGTTGCTTCTGGGAGTATGGGTTCGAGTCACTTCTGGGGTGTGAGTTTTCAGTTGCATATTGTCCTGGGGACCATTCAGGCTTGTTCGCATTTGTGTTCCTCACGTGTGCCCCAAAGAATGAGGTGATTTGGTAAAATGCTATGCCCAAGATTACTATCCGAGTGCCGGCGGTGGGGTGGTTCAAATAGCCTCGGCTATCACCTCATTATGTCCGGTCGTGATGGTCAAGTGGATTAAGGCGTCTTGTACATACCAGTTGCGTTGCTTCTGGGAGTATGGGTTCGAGTCACTTCTGGGGTGTGAGTTTTCAGTTGCATATTGTCCTGGGGACCATTCAGGCTTGTTCGCATTTGTGTTCCTCACGTGTGCCCCAAAGAATGAGGTGATTTGGCAAAATGCTATGCCCAAGATTACTATCCGAGTGCCGGCGGTGGGGTGGTTCAAATAGCCTCGGCTATCACCTCATTATGTCCGGTCGTGATGGTCAAGTGGATTAAGGCGTCTTGTACATACCAGTTGCGTTGCTTCTGGGAGTATGGGTTCGAGTCACTTCTGGGGTGTGAGTTTTCAGTTGCATATTGTCCTGGGGACCATTCAGGCTTGTTTGCATTTGTGTTCCTCACGTGTGCCCCAAAGAATGAGGTGATTTGGTAAAATGCTATGCCCAAGATTACTATCCGAGTGCCGGCGGTGGGGTGGTTCAAATAGCCTCGGCTATCACCTCATTATGTCCGGTCGTGATGGTCAAGTGGATTAAGGCGTCTTGTACATACCAGTTGCGTTGCTTCTGGGAGTATGGGTTCGAGTCACTTCTGGGGTGTGAGTTTTCAGTTGCATATTGTCCTGGGGACCATTCAGGCTTGTTCGCATTTGTGTTCCTCACGTGTGCCCCAAAGAATGAGGTGATTTGGTAAAATGCTATGCCCAAGATTACTATCCGAGTGCCGGCGGTGGGGTGGTTCAAATAGCCTCGGCTATCACCTCATTATGTCCGGTCGTGATGGTCAAGTGGATTAAGGCGTCTTGTACATACCAGTTGCGTTGCTTCTGGGAGTATGGGTTCGAGTCACTTCTGGGGTGTGAGTTTTCAGTTGCATATTGTCCTGGGGACCATTCAGGCTTGTTCGCATTTGTGTTCCTCACGTGTGCCCCAAAGAATGAGGTGATTTGGTAAAATGCTATGCCCAAGATTACTATCCGAGTGCCGGCGGTGGGGTGGTTCAAATAGCCTCGGCTATCACCTCATTATGTCCGGTCGTGATGGTCAAGTGGATTAAGGCGTCTTGTACATACCAGTTGCGTTGCTTCTGGGAGTATGGGTTCGAGTCACTTCTGGGGTGTGAGTTTTCAGTTGCATATTGTCCTGGGGACCATTCAGGCTTGTTCGCATATATATATATATATATATATATATATATATATATATATATATATATATATATATATATATATATATATATAAACATTTGTGCGGGTACCACCTCTGGTGCCAATGTGGGGACCCATAGCCTCGGAGAAGAAAATAAAAAGTATTCAGAGGAGACCTTGTGGTTTCTCACTGAACACTAATATTATCTTCTCCTACCACCCCCATTCTTTTTTATGTACACATATATATTTACTTTATTTGAACTTTGTTACAAAAAAGGAGTTACATATGGGTTACAAAGATGGTTATCATAGGTTGTCGAGTTCCTCCAGCTCCTCAGATGGCGGGCAGGAACCCTGGATGCAGTGCGCATTTCCCCTCTGTATCGCCACACTGAGGCGCTGGAAAGAAAGCTTGCAGCTCTTGGGTCCCTTGTTGTTTCAATGAGCCTAGAACCCAGTTCCTTCAAAAAACTGGCAGCACTCTTACCCCAGGCGCCGAGTGTCTCAGAAGCAATGGGGACAAAATTGTAGTGGTGATCCAGTTCTCTATACTTACGGGATTTGGCTGCTTCCCTGTGGGTGGCAGCGCTACCTGGTTGTGCAACACTGAGGTTAATGTAGGTGTTAGCCAGGGTTGATACGCACGTGTAGTCCCATACCAACTGCTTGCCATTCTTCCAGGGGTTCACTGTGATTCCATCCGGGCGACCAATAAGAGCATCAGAGTTACGGGGCGTTAGGAAACGGGGCTCTCTTTCAGCTGGGCATCCAGCTGTGGTGAGGCTCCTCTTGATGATGTCGTTAACATCATTGTGCCTCGAGTGCCATCCCCCTGTGCTTTGGCAGAAGCGTTCTGCTTTGTGTCTGGAGAGTTTCTCATGAGTAGGCTGGCCGTTTTCCTGGTTTTAAAGTAAATCGTCAGTTGTATCTTCTGATTTTTGTCTGTAGGGATAACGTTTCTACTGACAATATCTTTCAGGACCCTTTCCTCCGTTTTATGGGCTGTGGAAAAAAAGGTCCTGTAAAATAGTCTAATAGGGGGTATAGGTGTTGTGTTTTATATATATATATATATATATATATATATATATATATATATATATATATATATATATATACAGTGGAACCTCTATTAACGAGTTTAATCCGTTCTGGCACCGAGCTCGTTACCTGGAAAACTCGTCTTTGGAAACAAATTTCCCCATTTAAAATAAAGGAAATAAATTTAATCCGTTCCACTCCCAAAAACATCCATACTTGTATGACTTTTTTTTATGTAAATATAATACTGCACATGTAAATATAAATGTTTTGTTGTAGTGTTTTAATATTTACTTTACCTTATGAAGAGTAGTTGCTGGCTTGAGGGAGACGATGGAGAGGTGGGAAGGAGGAGAGGGGTTATGGTGTGGAAGGAGAATCCACCTCTGAGTCAGGCGCTCTCTCTCTTCTTGGGAATTTCACCCAAATTTCATTTCAAATGTCACACAAGGATGCGTTAGGCCAGCACCAAATAAAAAACTATGTTGATTACACTCGTTGTGTCAACAATATAATAGTCTTACCCCGAAGATACAATACAATGCCGTTTTCTCAAATAGGCAATGTGGTTATTAAAGAAAACGGAAATTTCATGGCAAACTTGTATACAATCCCCAAGTCGATCGGATAAGAATTGAATTTTATAGAAATATTTGCTCAAATGACGCTTGAGCGCGGTGTTTGGGTGCATTCAAGAGAAAAAAAGTGTGTTACGTTCAAGCGACATATACCTGCGAAAGTGATAACACTTTCATAAAGTGTTATCACAAAGTGATAAATTAATTAAACATTTTCATACACCGGGTTGTCACTGCTTTATCAGGGCAGCTTTTCCAAGAATGCGTTCACCTTTTCAAACATTCCAAACACTTCCTTGATCTCAGTTTAAGAGGCAGCATCCTCCCTTACCTCCTCATTCCCTTACTAATGGTGTAAATTGTTGATGAGGACCTGCCATACTTCCTTGTGAGATCAATCACACAGACACCACACTCATGCTTTGCTATAATTTCCTTCTTTTAATCCACAGTAATTGTGTCTTTCTTCCTCTTGACAACACAATCTTTAGCAAGCAGCTTCTTTGGAGACATCGTGTGTTACAAATTGTAGTCGCAAAACCACTAAAAACCCAAAGAAAAGCTCAAATAAATCCAGAGGGATGCTTGTCGTGTGAGATAGAACAACAACACTGGCGTCGGAGGCGTCCGAGAATTTGCGAGAACCCGCGAGACGCTAGGAAGCGCCATGTGGTTTCACTCGTTAATAGAGGCGAGCTCGTCAATAGAGACAAATTTGCTGCGAGTGGCTTGCTCGTTACTGGAAAAACTCGTTAATAGAGCCACTCGTTAATAGAGGTTCCACTGTATATATATATATATATATATATATATATATATATATATATATATATATATATATATATATATATATATATATATATATATATATATATATATATATATATATATATATATATATATATATATATATATATATATATATATTATTATTAAATATGACCGAAAAAGTATGATTAATAATTCTAACACGAATTTTCTCTATCTTTCTTACGTTTCTTTTCACTGTTGATAGTAATTCAAAGATCAATTCTCCAAAATTCATTTTTATTTCTAGTCTGACGCGACACTTGAGCGTTTTTCGTAAAACTTATTACATTTTCAAAGACTTTAGTTTACAAACACACAACTGAAACTGAATAGAACTTACACATCTTCGAGTTTTTATCTACATTTGGGTGAGGTGGATGAGGTGAAAACAAACTTTCAACAATGGGTATTGAATGGGTATTAAATTCCAACACAAGACAGAACACGAAACAATGGGTATTGAATGGGTATTAAATTCAAACACAAGATAGAACACGAAACAATGGGTATTGAATGGAAGTAATTGTAGAAAGTCTATTGGTCAATATTTCTTGATGCTTCTATATTGGAGCGGAGTCTTGAAGTGGGTAGAATATAGTTGTGCATTAATTGGCTGTTGATTGCTGGTGTTGACTTCTTGATGTGTAGTGCCTCGCAGACGTCAAGCCGCCTGCTATCGCTGTATCTATTGATGATTTCTGTGTTGTTTGCTAAGATTTCTCTGGTGATGGTTTATTTGTGGGAAGAGATTATATGTTCCTTAATGGAGCCCTGTTGCTTATGCATCGTTAAACGCCTGGAAAGAGTTGTTGTTGTCTTGCCTATATACTGGTTTTTTTGAGGCTTACAGTCCCCAAGAGGGCATTTGAAGGCATAGAGAACGTTGGTCTCTTTTAAAGCGTTCTGCTTTGTGTCTGGAGAGTTTCTCATGAGTAGGCTGGCCGTTTTCCTGGTTTTATAGTAAATCGTCAGTTGTATCTTCTGATTTTTGTCTGTAGGGACAACGTTTCTACTGACAATATCTTTCAGGACCCTTTCCTCCGTTTTATGGGCTGTGGAAAAGAAGTTCCTGTAAAATGGTCTAATATGGGGTATAGGTGTTGTGTTAGTTGTCTCTTCAGAGGTTGCATGGCGTTTCACTTTCCTTCTTATGATGTCTTCCACGTTTCCTTTTGAGAAGCCGTTGTTGACTAGGACCTGCCTTACCCTACAGAGGTCTTCGTCGACTTGCTTCCATTCTGAGCTGTGGCTGAGGGCACGGTCGACATAGGCGTTAACAACACTCCTCTTGTACCTGTCCGGGCAGTCACTGTTGACATTCAGGCACATTCCTATGTTTGTTTCCTTAGTGTAGACTGCAGTGTGGAAAACTCCGCACCTTTTCATGACTGTTACACCTAGAAAGGGCAGTTTCCCATCCTTCTCCATCTCGTAAGTGAAACGCAACACAGAATTCTGCTCAAATGCCTCCTTCAGCTCCTGCAGATGTCTGACATCAGGTACCTGTGTAAAAATGTCGTCAACATACCTGCAGTATTTGGCCGGATTCGAGTTCATGTCGACTAAGACTTTTTGCTCGATGGTACCCATGAAGAAGTTTGCAAACAGGACACCTAGGGGAGAACCCATGGCGACCCCATCTACTTGCTTATACATGTGTCCATCCGGGCTCAAGAAGGGTGCCTCTTTAGTACAAGCTTGGAGTAGTATCCTTAGACTGTTTTCTGATATGTCAAGAGGAGTACAGGCCGGATCACGGTACACTCTGTCGGCTATCATCCCGATTGTTTCATCCACAGGTACGTTGGTAAACAGAGATTCTACGTCCAACGAGGCTCTTATCCTTTGCTCGAGGTTGGTCGTAGAATCTCTGTTTACCAACGTACCTGTGGATGAAACAATCGGGATTATAGCCGACAGAGTGTACCGTGATCCGGCCTGTACTCCTCTTGACATACCAGAAAACAGTCTAAGGAAACTACTCCAACCTTGTACTAAAGAGACACCCTTCTTGAGCCCGGATGGACACATGCATAAGCATGTGTCAAAAATGTAGGGGTCAAAATGTAGATAAAAACTCGAAGATGTGTAAGCTCTATTCAGTTTCAGTTGTGTGTTTGTAAACTAAAGTCTTTGAAAATGTAATAAGTTTTACGAAACGCGCTCAAGTGTCGCGTCAGACTAGAAATAAAAATGAATTTTGGAGAATTGATCTTTGAATTACCATCAACAGTGAAAAGAAACGTAAGAAAGATAGAGAAAATTCGTGTTAGAATTATTAATCTTACTTTTTCGGTCATATTTAATAATATATGTCTACAGGAAAGACTGCTACCAAAATATACTAATATATATATATATATATATATATATATATATATATATATATATATATATATATATATATATATATATATAAAGACATATGTGATACCTAGTAGCCAGAACTCACTTCTCAGCCTACTATTCAAGGCCCGATTTGCCTAATAAGCCAAGTTTTCCTGAATTAATATATTTACTATAATTTTTTTCTTATGAAATGATAAAGCTACCCTTTTCACTATGTATGAGGTCAATTTTTTTTTATTGGAGTTAAAATTAACGTAGATATATGACCGAACCTAACCAACCCTACCTAACCTAACCTAGCCTATCTTTATAGGTTAGGTTAAGTTAGGTAGCCGAAAAAGTTAGGTTAGGTAAGGTTAGGTAGGTTAGGTAGTCGAAAAACAAATAATTCATGAAAACTTGGCTTATTAGGCAAATCGGGCCTTGTATAGTAGGCTGAGAAGTGCGTTCTGGCTACTAGGTACGACATATATATATATATATATATATATATATATATATATATATATATATATATATATATATATATATATATATACATATTGTTACGAACCCGGATCCAGCGTCCGAGCACGGAGCAGTAACGACCACGCCATCTGTGGGTCAGCTCCCGAAACCCCCTCCAAAAGGAAGACGACACCTGATGAGGACGGCGAATACCGGCCACAAGGGCCAGTTTCCAGTCCTGTGCAGCTCACAACACAGCCGCTCCTGACCTCTGGTGAGGTGGTGCTCCGACGACAGCGCCATCTATGGAGTGGATACGTCAGGCGTTTGTGCCTGAGCCCGTAAGTGAGGTGTTTTAGTGTGTCCCAGGTATTGATGACGTGTCTGCTTACAGAGTCGACCTGGGACCCCTGTGATGGAAGTCGAGTCAGTCTACCCGAGGCAGCCAGTCTCCATACCTTGTACCTTGTTGCAGCCGTTGTGAAGTCGTCCCCCCCGGAAGAACACTGGTGTGTTAGCCTGCCAGTGGAGTGGTAGTAAAAGGATTACCCGGGACCGACTGTTGGAGACGATTATCCACTGGGGTATTGAGGACAGGAGGGTGATTTGTGATATCACACGAGACTCCTGTCTAGGGTGTTTACCCTAATATCGTCCGTGGAGTGGCCTGACCAGCGTTGCGGGTCCGGAACCTGCCAGCAGACCGGCTGGATTTGTGGTTGACGGCCTCCACGGCGGTGCCCCCAGTGGACCTGTGTTTTGGCTGACCTGTGGCCAGGGTAGGCTCGGCATTCCCAGAGGACACGTTGTGAGGCCACGAAGAAAGCACCGAAGACTCAGCACCTAGCTTCTGGATCCAGAGTCTTCAGCAGAAGACTATATTGTGAATAACCCCCTTGTATAGTGTTAATACCCCTCCCCCTGTGCACTCTTTGATTTTATATATTTAATTGGTGATGGTGATAATTATAATATTAAGTTCTTAACTTTCTTTCCCTACTCCCTTTAAGTTACTTGCGTCACGGATCACATCCCTTGATAGCCACTACTGGCTTGGGAACGGATATATATATCTTCCTCTAACAACATCAGAGTTAGGACCCAGTTGCGTCCCGAGAGGGCCGTAACATAATTGGCATCCCCAGCGGGATCCGTCCCCTTGTTAAGTATGTTTGACAGGGGTGGTGAAGTGGCGTAATCCCTGTATATAATTCCCCCTGTGTGACGATTGTGACGTTATACGTCCTGTGCGGTGCTCAAGAGTGACTAAGTGCAATATTGAGTAGTGCGGTGCTCAGTGATTCAGTGCAATATTGTAGAGCGAAGGGTTCGCTGTGATTAAGTGCGATATTGCGTAGTGCGGTGCCCGAAGTGATTACGTGCAATATTGGCAAGTGCAGTGTTTGGTGCGATAAAGTGCAATATTGACGTAGGACAGTGCTCGGTGCGTGAAGTGCTAACGTGAAAGCAGTGTGTTAAGTGCTAGTTGAGTGTTCCATCTGTGACAATGGCAGAAAAAGCTACCATCGATGATCTGGACGATGTTCAGGCTTTTCTGAACAGAGTGGACTGTCTTGCCAGATTAAAATATCTGAGCAAACCAGAGCTTGTACTAGTGAGCGCCTACCTGGAGATCAAGATCCGTGCCAGTGATTCCCGTGTGGAGATCTTGTCCAAGGTTCACCGGCACCTGAAGGCAGAAGAGAAACAGGAAGGCGAGACTCCTAGTACAAGGGAAGGTGAGGAAATAGCTTCCACAGAAAAGGAAGATAAGGGCAGTGACATTGACAGTGATGCAGGTGAGCTTAATATCAGCTTCCTAACAGTCAAAATGCGTGCCCTAGAGATCAATCGCGAGATAGAGTGGAAGAAGTTAAAAATAGAACGAGAATTAAAAGATAAAGAAATGGCGATGAAAGATAAAGAATTGGCAATGAGGCGTCTAGAATTAGAACGAGAAAAAGAAAGAGAAGAACGAGAAAGAGAGAGAGAAGAGCGAGAAAGGGAAGAGAAACAGCGAGAGAGAGAAGAAAAAGAAAGACAGAGACAACATGAACTAGAAGTATTACGATTAGGCGCTGGTCAGAGACAAACTGGAGCAAGTATTTTCGATCCGGTAAGGAATATCAAAATGGTCCCCAAATTCAATGAGAGGGAAGTTTCGAAGTTCTTTGCAGCCTTCGAGAAAGTCGCTGCCTCTTTGGAGTGGCCAAGGGAGAATTGGGCCATCATGATACAGTCAGTCTTGACTGGGAAGACCCAAATCGCCTACTCTACGTTATCCCTTGACGACTCCGGCGATTACGACAAGGTGAAGACGGTTGTGCTCGTGGCGTACCAATTGGTACCTGAGGCATACAGGCAGAAGTTCCGAAACCTGAAGACCTCAGAGCACACTTTCACCGAATTCGCCACCATCAAGGAGCGACTTTTTCAAGAATGGTGTGCCTCTCGGAAAGTGGAGACCAAGGAAGACCTTGAGCAGCTGATTCTGCTCGAGGACTTCAAGGAGTGTTTGTCTGGAGACCTCAAGACATACTTAGAAGAGCAGCAGGTGGAGACCTTGAGTGCAGCAGCCACAATGGCTGAGGAGTACATCCTGACTCATAGGCCGTCTGCTAAGTACGTCCCAAGGAATTACCAGCGCCGGTTTGACAGACCTCATGACAAAGAGGAAAGACCCGTCCTACAAAGTGCTAAGAAGACGCCCCCAAGTAGCCCTCGAAGAACAAGTCCGAAACACCGGAGCCCGAGGAGGAATGTGGTGTGCTGGACTTGCGGGCAGAAAGGGCATGTAGCTGCTAGGTGCCGAGGTAGAAGAGGTAGCAGCGCACGTAGGGAGGTGATGATGATGAGCTGTGTGATACCACCAGCAGGAAGCCAGTCGACGACGACGCAGGAAGGACCAAGTTTGTTTGCCCCTCACACTTCAAGCGGGTATGTAACGAGTGATCATACTGGTAGATCAGTTGTAGTGCTCAGAGATAGTGGAGCAGCCCAGTCCCTGATCGTGAAGAGCTCGTTACCCGAGGGAGTATGTGTGGACGGGAGACAACAGGTTGTCCTGGTTGGGTTTCCGAGAACGCAGTATATCGCCCCCTTAGTGCCGGTGCATCTCGACTCGCCTTACTTCAGTGGCACATGTGTGTTGGCAGTAGTCGATACCCTCCCTGTGGCTGGGATTGACGTGGTACTAGCCAACGACTTGGTGACAGATGGGAGCATCAATCATCCCAAGATAGCGGACGAGTCAGCCAGGACAGTACGGTCAGAGGTGCCTACAGGCAATGGTAATGTCCAGGTAAAGACAGACCCGGATGTAACTATGTTTAATTTGTCCTCTCGCCTACAGATTGAGAACGTTCTAGCAGTGTCTCCTGATTCTTCTCTCGATAAGGAACATGAGGTTACGATGGCAGAAGTACCTGAGCTAGAAGAGAGGCCTTGTGTGCAGGCACCCACGGATACCAACGAGTCTGGAGCGAAGGCGGATGTGTGCTTGCAGTATGGCAAGTTACAGCGTGTATTGAACCAGCCAGAGATTCCCCAGACGTCAGAGGTATGTGAGGTGTGTTCAAAAGGTCTAGTGCCCTCTTCGGTCCAAGCCAAGCTAGTGGATATAGCCGGTTATGGACATGACAGGCTCAGGAAGCTTATCCCTCAGCTAACCAACTGTTTCTTCGCGATATTTTGTTTTGTGCTCGTATGTGTTCTCTTGTGTGGTCTCGGTAAGGATCAGTGGACGACCCGAAGGATGATGGCTCCCTTGAACATCGTGAAGAGATCCCAGGGATTAGAGACATGCACTGTTAGTGTTGCAGTCGAAGAATGGACCTGGAAGGTGATGGTTGATACAGGAGGTACGACATGTGATAATATGAGTGACTGTTTCCGACAGGTTGACACCCCCCGCGTGATAGCTGAGCCTCAATGCAGCGTTATGTGGAACGTTGGTCGACCTGACGATGGCAGAGCGAATGCCACCTGCGATGTACGAACAGCCCCGTTGGGACTAGGTGTGGACCTAGTAGAGTATGCTGTAAGTACTGTTTTACCCGCTGTCGCTATCACTCTGAATTATCAGACCCCTGTATTCCAGGTTCCTGTCTCCCTGAAGGACCATCGGACCGGCACCAGAAATGCCGTCTGTGGTCAGCCATCATCGGTGCCACGACATAGGGAAGTGTCGAGTCACCCCAGATCGTGTCTACACGGCTCCTTACTCGAGAGGTGTGAGATGATGCCCCTGCTTGACATCGCAGTGGAGACGTGGAAGATTACGTCAGGCAGGTCATCGCCTGCCATTTTCAAGTTCCCTTTGTGCCAGGGTTTCTCAGTAGCAAAGTTCTGTGGACAAGACAGCCTCGCCATTCCAGTTCATAGAGTAAGTGAGTCCATTTGGAGTTGTGTCGCCGTACTAATTTGGTTTGTGTCTCTTTTTATAGAACCCCAAACCAAATTCTTTTTGGTGGGGAGGTGTTACGAACCCGGATCCAGCGTCCGAGCACGGAGCAGTAACGACCACGCCATCTGTGGGTCAGCTCCCAAAACCCCCTCCAAAAGGACGACGACACCTGATGAGGACGGCGAATACCGGCCACAAGGACCAGTTTCCAGTCCTGTGCAGCTCACAACACAGCCGCTCCTGACCTCTGGTGAGGTGGTGCTCCGACGACAGCGCCATCTATGGAGTGGATACGTCAGGCGTTTGTGCCTGAGCCCGAAAGTGAGGTGTTTTAGTGTGTCCCAGGTATTGATAACGTGTCTGCTTACAGAGTCGACCTGGGACCCCTGTGATGGAAGTCGAGTCAGTCTACCCGAGGCAGCCAGTCTCCATACCTTGTACCTTGTTGCAGCCGTTGTGAAGTCGTCCCCCCGGAAGAACACTGTGGTGTGTTAGCCTGCCAGTGGAGTGGCAGTAAAAGGATTACCCGGGACCGACTGTTGGAGACGATTATCCACTGGGGTATTGAGGACAGGAGGGTGATTTGTGATATCACACGAGACTCCTGTCTAGGGTGATATATATATATATATATATATATATATATATATATATATATATATATATATATATATATATATATATATGTTTCATTGAATATGACCGCATATTCTGTATTTATTATTTTCTGGTTTAGGGCTTCTATCCCTCTAACTATTTTCTTAGCATCAGGGCTTAATTGGAATAGGAGTTCTCCAAAACTCATTTTCGTACTTTTAAGGTGAAGAAAAGAAGTGATTTACTATAGAGTGTATTACACTTATTTGTATAATTTGCACGACGTTTCGAACCTCCATGGTTCATTCTCAAGTGAACAGATCTTACAATACTAGTTGATTTTATACCCGCATTAGGTCAGGTGATAATACAATGAAGGTGAAAAACATGGGGGGATACAGAAGGGATAAACATTGGGGCTGCAGAAGGCTTATTGGCCCATACGAGGCATCTCCTATCTAAACACAAAGATTAATCCAGTGTAATTGGCCTGTTATGATGGACATTGTCTTCTGTGTTGGCATCGATATGTTCTTGTCTTGTCCTTACTCTCATGGTGGGTAGAGTAAGTAGTTCCGTGATTTGGGTGTTCATGGTAGGTCGCTCTATTCTTATGTGAATTGCCTCAAGAATTTGTAATCTTCTTGAATCTTGGGTTTTGTCTATTATGCAAGTATTCTTGTTCAACATTTCTCTTGTTAGAGTAATGTCATGGGCTTGTCTCATGTGATTCCTAGGGGCACCAGATTGAAGATGGCATGTCAAACGCCTCGTCAGCTTGGTCGACGTCATACCTATGTACTTACATTGAAGGTTACATCCTTCGTGGGGGCAAGTCTACATGTATACAAAGCTTGACTGCTGTAGAGGGTTCTCCGTCGGCTTCGGGCTGTTTTTGATAAGGAGTTCGGAAGTCTTCTTGGTTTTGTAGAATATTATCAGGTTTATGTTTTGGTTAGGAGTAGTGCTTTTTACTCCTCTACGGATTATTTCTTTCATTATTCTTTCCTCTTTTAGATGTTCACTGTGCATGGTTGATTTGTAATATAATTTTATTGGGGGTGTTGTGGTTTCTGTTCTAGGTTCTGAATTATACCAACGGTCCAAGTGTTTTCTTATAGCAGCGTTTATTTCCGCGTTGCTATATCCGTTGTTCACCAATACCTGAGTTACTCTTTCAAACTCTCTACTCACGTTGCTCCATTCAGAGCAGTGGGTAAGCGCTCGACGAATATAAGCATTGAGAACACTGGCTTTGTATCTTTGGGGGCACTCACTTCTACCGTTCAGGCATAATCCTATGTTGGTGGGCTTGGTATATACGTTGGTGCTTAAAGAGGTTCCTGTTTTTGTTATTAGTACATCCAAGAATGGCAGACTGTTATTTTCACTATTTTCATGTGTAAATCGGAGTACTGACTCTCTCTCTAAATGTCTTTTTAGGTCAATTAGTTCATCTGAGTCTTTTACTATTACGAATATGTCATCTACATAACGGCAGTATACAGTTGGTTTTTGTCTGCTACTGAAGACCCTATCTTCGATGGTTCCCATATAAAAATTAGCAAATAAAACTCCTAAGGGGGAGCCCATTGCTACTCCGTCTATTTGTAAATACATGTCTCCTTGTGGACTGATGAAAGGGGCTTCCTTTGTACATGCTTCGAGAAGACTTTTCAAGTGTGGCTCAGGTATGTCTAATTTGGGGGTGCTCTCGTCTCTGTATACTCTGTCCAGTATCATTCCTATGGTTGTGTCGACTGGGACGTTGGTAAAAAGGGATTCAACGTCCAGGGAAGCGATGATTCCATCGGGCTGGGTAGATTTGATCAATTCTAGGAAATCTGCTGATGATTGTAGACTAAACTTACTTGGAGTGTATGGAGTTAGGAGTTCATTGAGTTTCTTTGCCAGGTGATAAGTTGGGGTTGGTATTTGGCTGATTATAGGGCGTAGTGGGTTACCTGGTTTATGCGTCTTAACATTGCCGTAGGCATATCCTAAGCCATAGTCGCCTTGAAGTTTATTGAAATGCACACTACCTTTCTTTGCGTTGATTGCTGTAATTGTTTTGTTTACTTTCCGCTTAAGGTCTTCTACGGGGTTCCTCGTGATCCGTTGAAATTTGGAGTCGTCACTTAGGATGTCGCTAATTTTGTTCATGTATTCATGGGTAGGAATCAATATTCAACTAGTATTGTAAAATCAACTAGTATTGTAAGATCTGTTCACTTGAGAATGAACCATGGAGGTTCGAAACGTCGTGCAAATTATACAAATAAGTGTAATACACTCTATAGTAAATCACTTCTTTTCTTCACCTTAAAAGTACGAAAATGAGTTTTGGAGAACTCCTATTCCAATTAAGCCCTGATGCTAAGAAAATAGTTAGAGGGATAGAAGCCCTAAACCAGAAAATAATAAATACAGAATATGCGGTCATATTCAATGAAACATGTTTGAAAGAAAACCTGCTGCCAGTATACACCAATATAAACCCACATGACCCAGCAGTCCGCAATACAGAGTTTACCTATAGGTATAGGCAAGAGCTCATTCGGCATCAACTAAACAAGAAGAAGGAAGCCCTCCAAACCTTTATAGAGCAGGCGGAGCATCTGTTAAACAAATGGACCCAGTACGACATCCCTATCCAACTCAAGCAAACCATCAACAGTGAACTATTTAACCTGAAACAACAACATAAAACTCTTGTAGAAACAAAGACACTCCGTAAGTTAACATCCCTTAACGGTGGACAGCTAAAAATCCCTCGTCCTAAAGATGGCTACTTTAACCTGACTTCTTATGATCTTACCCAGGACCAACGAGACCTCTTAAATCTTGGTCTAAATTGTCAATTCTTATCTAAACCAAAGATGCATCAAAAACGCCTGGAAATCGAAATGCTTCTGGACGATATCCATAAGCTAGAAGACAACAAAAAAGTCATCACCACTGACACACTTCAAGCTGAACTACTTGCAGAAGCAGGGAAAAAACGAGGAACATATTCATCTACAATCTTAACCCCACGACTCAAAGAAGCAGCGAAACAACTAAAAAATCTGAAAGACGTAACAATAAGAAAAGCCGACAAAACAGCAGCATATGTATTGATTCCTACCCATGAATACATGAACAAAATTAGCGACATCCTAAGTGACGACTCCAAATTTCAACGGATCACGAGGAACCTCGTAGAAGACCTTAAGCGGAAAGTAAACAAAACAATTACAGCAATCAACGCAAAGAAAGGTAGTGTGCATTTCAATAAACTTCAAGGCGACTATGGCTTAGGATATGCCTACGGCAATGTTAAGACGCATAAACCAGGTAACCCACTACGCCCTATAATCAGCCAAATACCAACCCCAACTTATCACCTGGCAAAGAAACTCAATGAACTCCTAACTCCATACACTCCAAGTAAGTTTAGTCTACAATCATCAGCAGATTTCCTAGAATTGATCAAATCTACCCAGCCCGATGGAATCATCGCTTCCCTGGACGTTGAATCCCTTTTTACCAACGTCCCAGTCGACACAACCATAGGAATGATACTGGACAGAGTATACAGAGACGAGAGCACCCCCAAATTAGACATACCTGAGCCACACTTGAAAAGTCTTCTCGAAGCATGTACAAAGGAAGCCCCTTTCATCAGTCCACAAGGAGACATGTATTTACAAATAGACGGAGTAGCAATGGGCTCCCCCTTAGGAGTTTTATTTGCTAATTTTTATATGGGAACCATCGAAGATAGGGTCTTCAGTAGCAGACAAAAACCAACTGTATACTGCCGTTATGTAGATGACATATTCGTAATAGTAAAAGACTCAGATGAACTAATTGACCTAAAAAGACACCTAGAGAGAGAGTCAGTACTCCGATTTACACATGAAAATAGTGAAAATAACAGTCTGCCATTCTTGGATGTACTAATAACAAAAACAGGAACCTCTTTAAGCACCAACGTATATACCAAGCCCACCAACATAGGATTATGCCTGAACGGTAGAAGTGAGTGCCCCCAAAGATACAAAGCCAGTGTTCTCAATGCTTATATTCGTCGAGCGCTTACCCACTGCTCTGAATGGAGCAACGTGAGTAGAGAGTTTGAAAGAGTAACTCAGGTATTGGTGAACAACGGATATAGCAACGCGGAAATAAACGCTGCTATAAGAAAACACTTGGACCGTTGGTATAATTCAGAACCTAGAACAGAAACCACAACACCCCCAATAAAATTATATTACAAGTCAACCATGCACAGTGAACATCTAAAAGAGGAAAGAATAATGAAAGAAATAATCCGGAAAGGAGTAAAAATCACTACTCCTAACCAAAACATAAACCTGATAATATTCTACAAAACCAAGAAGACTTCCGAACTCCTTATCAAAAACAGCCCGAAGCCGACGGAGAACCCTTTACAGCAGTCAAGCGTTGTATACATGTACACTTGCCCCCACGAAGGATGTAACCTTCAATGTAAGTACATAGGTATGACGTCGACCAAGCTGACGAGGCGTTTGACATGCCATCTTCAATCTGGTGCCCCTAGGAATCACATGAGACAAGCCCATGACATTACTCTAACAAGAGAAATGTTGAACAAGAATACTTGCATAATAGACAAAACCCAAGATTCAAGAAGATTACAAATTCTTGAGGCAATTCACATAAGAATAGAGCGACCTACCATGAACACCCAAATCACGGAACTATTTACTCTACCCACCATGAGAGTAAGGACAAGACAAGAACATATCGATGCCAACACAGAAGACAATGTCCATCATAACAGGCCAATTACACTGGATTAATCTTTGTGTTTAGATAGGAGATGCCTCGTATGGGCCAATAAGCCTTCTGCAGCCCCTATGTTTATCCCTTATGTATCCCCCCATGTTTTTCACCTTCATTGTATTATCACCTGACCTAATGCGGGTATAAAATCAACTAGTATTGTAAGATCTGTTCACTTGAGAATGAACCATGGAGGTTCGAAACGTCGTGCAAATTATACAAATAAGTGTAATACACTCTATAGTAAATCACTTCTTTTCTTCACCTTAAAAGTACGAAAATGAGTTTTGGAGAACTCCTATTCCAATTAAGCCCTGATGCTAAGAAAATAGTTAGAGGGATAGAAGCCCTAAACCAGAAAATAATAAATACAGAATATGCGGTCATATTCAATGAAACATGTTTGAAAGAAAACCTGCTGCCAGTATACACCAATATATATATATATGTTGATGAAATTAATACCTTATTAAATACCACCTCACCCCATCCACCTCACTCAAATGTAGATGCAAACAAAATTGGAGATGTGTAAGTTCTATTCAGTTGTGTATGTGTTAACTAAAGTCTTTGAAAATGTAATAAGTTTTACGAAACGCGCTCAAGTGTCGCGTCAGACTAGAAATAAAAATGAATTTTGGAGAATTGATTTTTGAATTACCTCCAACAGTGAAGAGAAATGTACGAAAGATTGAGAAAATTCGTGTTAGAATTATTAATCTTACTTTTTCGGTCATATATATATATATATATATATATATATATATATATATATATATATATATATATATATATATATATATATATATATATATATATATATATATATATATGCAATTGACGATCACAAAACACTGATCATTTTATGCAGAAAATCCACAGAGAAATATGAAATGAGGTGAACGTTTCGGCTTTGTTAAAGCCTTTGTCAACACCAGACTGACCCAAAATCTCCAATAAAAGCGCAGCTCACTACGCAAGGAGGCCCTCAAAGTGTTGTGTGTATTCACACAACAGGCTTTAACAAAGCCGAAACGTTCACCTCATTTCATATTTCTCTGTGGATTTTCTGCATATATATATATATATATATATATATATATATATATATATATATATATATATATATATATATATATATATATATATATATATATATATATATGTCGTACCTAGTAGCCAGAACTCACTTTTTGGCCTACTATTCAAGGCCCGATTTGCCTAATAAGCCAAGTTTTCCTGAATTAATATATTTTTTCTAATTTTTTTCTTATGAAATGATAAAGCTACCCATTTCATTATGTATGAGGTCAATTTTTTTTTATTGGAGTTAAAATTAACGTAGATATATGACCGAACCTAACCAACCCTACCTAACCTAACCTAACCTATCTTTATAGGTTAGGTTTGGTTAGGTAGCCGAAAAAGTTAGGTTAGGTTAGGTTAGGTAGGTTAGGTAGTCGAAAAACAATTAATTCATGAAAACTTGGCTTATTAGGCAAATCGGGCCTTGAATAGTAGACCAAAAAGTGAGTTCTGGCTACTAGGTACGACATATATATATATATATATATATATATATATATATATATATATATATATATATATATATGTCGTACCTAGTAGCCAGAACTCACTTCTCAGCCTACTATTCAAGGCCCGATTTGCCTAATAAGCCAAGTTTTCATGAATTAATTGTTTTTCGACTACATAACCTACCTAACCTAACCTAACCTAACTTTTTCTGCCACCTAACCTAACCTAACCTATAAAGATAGGTTAGGTTAGGTTAGGTTAGGTAGGGTTGGTTAGGTTCGGTCATATATCTACGTTAATTTTAACTACATTAACAAAAAATTGACCTCATACATAATGAAATGGGTAGCTTTATCATTGCATAAGAAAAAAATTAGAGAAAATATATTAATTCAGGAAAACTTGTCTTATTAGGCAAATCGGGCCTTGCATAGTAGGCTGAGAAGTGCGTTCTGGCTACTAGGTACGACATATATATATATATATATATATATATATATATATATATATATATATATATATATATATATGTATATATATATATATATATATATATATATATATATATATATATATATGTATATATATATATATATATATATATATATATATATATATATATATTTTTTTTTTTTTTTTTTTGACTATAATATCTTGCTTGAACCATATAACTAGCTGTTGTTATATTTACTAAACATTATCTCATTTATTGACTATGCACACAAGGCTGCGTAGTGTTCGGATTTTTTTATGCTGGAACAGAACACGTATTCAGCCTCTGTACTGTGTTTTTCATTTTATCCGTTGTATAAATACAATGCTGATGTGTTAAAATCCCAACATGTACATTGTGTTCCTTCGGTCAATAACCTTGTTTATCCTTAGGAACTGTACCTGAAGTTTATCCTTAGGAACTGTACCTGAAGTTTATCCTTAGGAACTGTACCTGAAGTTTATCCTTAGGAACTGTACCTGAAGTTTATCCTTAGGAACTGTACCTGAAGTTTATCCTTAGGAACTGTACCTGAAGTTTATCCTTAGGAACTGTACCTGAAGTTTATCCTTAGGAACTGTACCTGAAGTTTGTCCTTAGGAACTGTACCTGAAGTTTATCCTTAAGAACTGTACCTGAAGTTTATCATTAGGAACTGTACCTGAAGTCTATCCTTAGGAACTGTACCTGAAGTTTATCATTAGGAACTGTACCTGAAGTTTATCCTTAGGGACTGTACCTGAAGTTTATCATTAAGAACCGTACCTGAAGTTTATCATTAAGAACTGTACCTGAAGTTTATCCTTAAGAACTGTACCTGAATTTTATCATTAAGAACTGTACCTGAAGTTTATCATTAAGAACTGTACCTGAAGTTTATCATTAAGAACTGTACCTGAAGTTTATCATTAAGAACTGTACCTGAAGTTTATCCTTAAGAACTGTACCTGAATTTTATCATTAAGAACTGTACCTGAAGTTTATCATTAAGAACTGTACCTGAAGTTTATCATTAAGAACTGTACCTGAAGTTTATCATTAAGAACTGTACCTGAAGTTTATCATTAAGAACTGTACCTGAAGTTTATCCTTAAGAACTGTACCTGAAGTTTATCATTAAGAACTGTACCTGAAGTTTATCATTAAGAACTGTACCTGAAGTTTATCCTTAAGAACTGTACCTGAATTTTATCATTAAGAACTGTACCTGAAGTTTATCATTAAGAACTGTACCTGAAGTTTATCCTTAAGAACTGTACCTGAAGTTTACAGCCCATTTACTTGTATCAAGGACAAGAGGACTAGATGGACTTATAACTAAGCTAAGGCTTTTTTATTTTTAGTAGTGCACGCCTTTTATTTTTTGCATTTATAAATTTAGTTTCCTCATTACATCTATCCCGGTATTTATCCCTCAGTGTGAGTGTGTGTGTGAGTGTGAGAATGTGAGTGTATTTACTTATTATTTGTATTTACTATTTGTGTCAGCATAAGCGAGCTAATAGTTCTTGCACCCCGCCGTTCTCATCAATCTATTTTTCATATATTAAATCGGCAATATGTATTTCTCTCTAACACACACACGCGCACCAGGTATCTATATACTGCAGGTGAGCAGGAACACCAGGGTGAACGAAACTGCCCATTTGTTTCTGTCTCTGCCGGGGATCGAACCCCGGCCCTTAGGATTACGACCCCAGAGCGCAGCTCACTACGCAAGGAGGCCCTCAAAGTGTTGTGTGTATTCACCTAGATGTACTCACCTATTTGTGCTTGCGGGGGTTGAGCTTTGGCTTTTTGGTCCCTCTCAATCGTCAATCAACTGGTGTACAGGTTCCAGAGCCTACTGGGCTCTATCATATCTACATTTGAAACTGTGTATGGAGTCAGCCTCCACCACTTCACTGGCTCTACCTGAACTCTACCTGAACGCATTCCACCTGTTAACTACTCTCACACTGAAAAAGTTCTTTCTAATGTCCCTGTGGCTCATTTGGCTACTCAGTTTCCACCTGTGTCCCCTTGTTCACGTACTACCAGTGATAAACAGTTTATCCTTATCTACCCTGTCAATTCCACGGAGAATTTTGTAGGTATTGATCATGTCTCCCCTTTTTCTTCTGTCTTCCAGTGTCGTGAGACTAATTTCCCGCAGCCTTTCCTCGTAGCTTATGCCTCTTAGTTCTGGGACTAGCCTAGTGGTATACCTCTGAACTTTTTCAAGCTTCTTCTTGTGCTTAACAAGGTACGGGCTCCATGCTGGGGCCCATTCTCTTGGATTGGTCGTACATATGTGGTATACAAGGTTCTGAATGATTCCTTACACAGGTTCCTGACGGCTGTTCTGATGTTAGCCAGCCTCGCATATGCCGCAGACGTTATGCTTTTTATGTGGGCTTCAGGAGACAGGTTTGGTGTGATATCAACTCCTAGAACTTTGTCTCTGTCCGTTTCATTAAACATTTCATCTCCTATTCTGTATCCTGTGTCTGGCCTCCTATTTCCACTGGCTAGTTTCATTACTTTGCATTTACTCGGGTTAAACTTTAGCAGCCATTTCTTGGACCAATGATTCATTCTGTCTAGGTCATCTTGTAGCCTCTTACTATCATCCTCTGATTTAATCTTCTTCATAATTTTTGCATCATCATCAAACAGTGAGAGGAACGATTCTATACCC